>NW_023046190.1:0-68075 GCF_011762505.2 Arvicanthis niloticus
AAACATCACAGATTTAAGAATTGAACTGAAATCAGAATGACTTCGAAAGAAGGCAATGAAATTTCATATAAGCAATGGAAAGTACATAAACTTTGCTGACTCTCTGGCTACTGAGACTAGCATTAAGGAATTTGTGAGAGAAAACGAAGGGGAGAATAAATCCCTTTAGAATTATTGATTTTCTGGCATTGGTGGCACATGCCTTTAATCCCAGCACTAGGGAGGCAGAGGCAGGTGGATATTTGAGTTCGAGGCCAGCCTGGTCTACAGAGTGAGTTCCAGGACAGCCAGGGCTATACAGAATTACTGATTTTATAAATACATAAATTTATAAATACTTTAGCACTGTAATGTTCCTTAGTATCCCAGCACTCAGATCTCAACTCACTAGTATACATTCCAACCTCTGTACACATAGATTGACAGCTGCTTTCTCTATTATCCCACATAGAAGGGCTGCATTTCATTTATGTTTGGGTTGTTGGTTAGTTGCTAGTGTTCATTATAATAGTTTATTTCTAAAAATTGCTGTACTATCTTTCAACAGCTATATCCCCTTAGCTTTTGTATAGGTCTTGTTTATTAAACACCCTAAAATATTGAGACGATACTGTCAGGAACAGCCTTGCTTATACGCTGAAGGCCTAAAATCAGCCATATGCCTAAGTTAGTCATATATGCCTGCTAACATATATGTTAGCAGTCTTGGTCTCTGTGGAAAAACACTGACCCTAGCACAAACAGTTATAGATCTTGTAAACAGGCAGCCTTAGTGAAAAACTACCAGCCTGGATAAGAACATGTAGTCATAGACCTTGTGGATAGGTAGCCTTGCTGGAGAGTACCAGCTTAGATAAGAAACAAGTGAATCATAGACAGAGTCATAGTGACCTGTTCCCTGCTTCTTCACCCAGCAGATACCCTGTTCTGGAAGATATCTGTACTCCCCCTGAGAACACCTACACTCCTGTGTCATCCTCTTCCCCACATCCTGCCTCTATGTGTATATAACCCCTGTGTGAAAAAATTAAAATGGCAGTTTGATCAGACTATAGACAAGCCACTGTTCTTTGCATCCCGTCTTCCAGTTCTCTCTTCCAGGTCTCCTGATCCCAGTTCAATGCCCCATGGGACTGGGACATGATGCCAATATGAGGTTTACTTATGAAATGCCTACCTTGAGGAAGACCCTGGGTTTAAACATCTGCACTGCAGTAATAACAGCACATTATTTAAAAATTCACATTATTGACATTTTGTAGTGAGGGGCAAGCACTTTATCCCAGATCTCTTAGCTATATTTTTAATTGCTTCCATTTAGAGTTGTGCTGCTTAGTCAATTCATTCTGCTAGAACAAAATATCACATGCCAGGCTGTTTGTAAACAAAGTGAATTTATTTCCCATTTCTTCAGACTGGGAAGTCCAAATGAAGGCACCATCAGATCTTCAGATTCATTGTCTGAAGGTCTGCTTTCTGCTATGGCAATGCCATCTACTTCCTATATCCTCACATGATGGAATAAAGAAGCTAGGTCTCTGGGCTCTCAATTCTATATGTACTGATCCCACTCATGAAGACAAAGCAGCCACAGTCTGACCACCTCTCATAGATTCCTGGTTAGGGATTACCTTGGTAAGAATTTCAAGCAATGAATGCTTTATAGTTACAAACAGTCTATAGTTAAAGGCCAGAGCCAGAGCAGTGGCTTATGCCTGTAATGTCAGCACGGCTGAAGCAGAGTGGTGCCCTAGGTGACTACTACATGGAAGCAATGAATGAAGAACACCTCTGGAAGTGGAGCACTCCGGAAAAGTCAAAGTGTTGGCAGCAGTGAGTAACTTTCAGGAGTAAAAGACATAGGGAAACGTAGATACGGGAGCTCAGAAAAAGTAAGGAAGCTCAGAAAAAGTAAAGGATCTAGAAAAAAACAAAAACTATAGAAAAAATTTTAAAACAATAGAGAAGAGACAGAAAAATGGGATAAGGAAATAGTTGCTTGCTTTTTGTACATATGCTGAGAGATAAACTTAGAACATGAGGAGCTAAGGTACACCAGTAGTAGTTGCTTAAGTTTTAGATTTTATTCAGGAACTATGTCCTTGGTTCCCTGAAGAAGGGATCATAAATTTAAAAACCTGGATAAAGGCAAGACAAAAATTGCACGATCATTATGATATCCTTGGGCCTGAGAAAATCCCTGTGAACACTTTTTGGCTTGTGAGCTTTAATTAAAGACAGCTTGGACCCTAGACATGAGAAAAAAAAAAAGGTCCAAGTAGTGTTAGGTCTTCTAGTAGTGATTACTGATAAACTCAGATTAAACAAAGATAGTGCTACCGAACTTACTGCCTTTCTTCTTTATGAGGATACTAAAAAGGCTATAACAACACTGAAAGAGGAGTGTCTTGATCCTGAGGAAGAAGAAAACTTAGAGGAGGAACCTGCAGAATATCATAATGAGAAATGGCCTTTTACAGGCTTTTGCAATAACTCGCAGACACAAGGATAAGGATGGACAGAGGAGCAATTCTAACAACCCATACAAGGTTGTACCCATTTAACGGAAAAAAAAAATTTAGGGAAGTTATAGCCTGAAGGAAAGGAGGATGATGAGGATATTATCATGCCTAGTATTATAGCAGGCCTACATCCACCAGCGAAAAGACAAGATCCTCTAGTGACATTGATGTACCCTAAGATGGGGGATAGGGTGGGCTGGCTCTTGCTCTTGCCCTCAATCAAAAATATTATGTCTACATTGCAGGCAGGATTGCAGTGTTCCAGGGAGAGGATATACAAGGATTTCATTTACAGTACCACCACAGGGCAATCTTGTTAGAGTTCATCAATCTACACTTTTTAAACAATTTAAGGATTTAGAAGCTGCATGTGCTATGGCTGCTGCCTTGAAGGGAAAAACTATTAAACAAATTTTGTTTCAGCAACAAAAACTTTGAAATTTTCATAGGCATCCTGGACCTCCAGGCAGTTGTTTTAGATGTGGACGGATGGAATATCAAATAAGGCAATATCCAGAGAGAGTTACAGTGTAAAGTCTAATATTGAACATATAAAAGATGCAGGCTTATGTCTCCATTTAAAAGAAGAAAACATTGGGCTAAAGAATGCAAATCTAAGATAGAGAATCTGGGTAACATTCTCCTTTCAGGAAACAAGGGAAGAGGCCAGCCCCAGGTCCTAGAACAATACTAAGGGGTAACAGAGTCTATCCCACAACAAGAAAATCCATTTGAGATTTCTGTCAAACCATCCCAGGAAGCACAGGATTGGACATTGGTTCCTCCACCTACATAGTATTGACCCCTGAAATGGGTAAGCAAGCATTGCCTCCTGGTGTCTATGGTCCTATCCCTCAGAAAGCAGGTTTGTTGCTAGGTAGAAACAGTATCACCATGAAACAGATCATAGTAGCCTTAGGGGTGATTGACACAGATTATGGAGGAGAAATAAAAATTATGATCTCCCTTCTAGGGACCATATAAGTGCTACAATCAGGACAGAGGATAGCTCAATTACTCTTATTATCCATAATAGAGACACATAATAGGAGTAAAATAAAACACAGAAGGCATGTTGGTTTTGGATCCTCTGATGCCTATTGGGTACAAAGCATTTCTTCTCAATAACCAGACCTTATTTTAAAAATTAATGGGAATTTTTTCTTTCTGATCCTTTAGATTCTGGTGCTGATGTATCTGTCATTGCTGCCAAACAATGGCCTGGTACCTGGCCTAAGCAGGCCACTGTGACTCAACTACAAGGGATAGGGCAGAGTCAAAGCCCTGAACAAAGCAGTGATCTCCTTAATTGGGAGAATTTAGAGGGGCACAAGTGTCCATTTCAGCCATATATTGTGGCAGGACTGCCTCTAAATTTATAGCAAAGTATATTCTGAAGGAAAGGGGGTTATGTTATTGTATTCCTATGATGTTAGTCATGCAACAAATGTTCATCCAGGGCTTTTAACCAAACAGGTGTCTAGGAGTACAGGGTCAGGGCAGAAAGGACACTATTATACCTGGAATTTGGAGATTCCGAAGCAGGTTGGGGTATTTTCAGTAGAGGCCACTGACCAACCTATACACCATGCTGATAAGATTACCTGATTCAATGATTTGCCTATATGGGTGGATCAGTGACCTCTTAATACAGAAAAAACAGTACTGCAGAACAGTTCGTGCAGAAGCAACTTAGAAACTGTCATACTGAACCCTCCAATTCCTCCTTGGAACTCTCATACATTTGAGATTAAAAAGAAAATATGGGAAGTGGAAACTATTGCAAAATCTAAGAAAGGTCAAAAAAACTATGAAATTAATTGGCACTTACAACCCGGATTACCTATTCCCTCTGCTATTCCCTCTAATGCTTATTAAGATTATACTAGATTTAAAGGACTGCTTTTATACCCATTCCCTTCATCCCCAAGATTGCAAGTGATTTGCCTTTAGTGTTTCATCTACCAACTTTAAAGAACCTGTGAGAAGATACCATTGGAAAGTTTTAACACAGGGCATAACTAACAGTCTCACTTTATGCCAAAAGTTTGTAGCTTAAGCAATTCCCATTGTTAGATGTTTATATCCACATGTTATATAGTTCTTTATATGGATGATATATTGTTAGCTAACAAAAATGAAAGTTCTTTGCTGCAAGCCTATGCCCAATTACAACAGGTATTAAAGGAAAAAGGGTTAATTATTGCTTCGGAGAACACTCAATGTGAGGTCATCCCATAGGTATTTAGGATACCAATTATATCCCAAAACTATTTTAACCTCAAAAATACAGCTGAAGAAGGATAAATTAAAAAGATTAAATGAATGATTGGTCTATGGTATTTGCCAGTTTTCCAGGAAAACTGATAATCATTATCCTTGCCATAAATTGTTACAAATAACTAGTCTTCATGAGTTTGTATTTGTCCATAATTTTAGCACTACTCCTATAAAATACGCTGACTGTGATCTTGATGAGTGCCCTGAGAATGGTGATGGAGAAGCTATGTTGGACATATGTTCCTGACCCACCTTTGCTAAATGCTGTATGGTCAAGGCCAGAAGTACTTGTGACTGCTAATAATACTCAGCTGTTAAGATTCTGTTGGTCTGGGAGTGAAAAGTATTTCAAATCAGTGAATTACATTGCTATGGGTCAGGGCCTATTTGTTTTACTAGGAATAGTATCAATCCTGGATATGTTTCTGTGCACCCCCAGACTTGGAGGAAGAATATCTCTAAGACTATAGTGCAAATCATTAAGATGGGAATGCATATATGCCAGACTGGACAAGCTGCCTTGCCTTGGACTTTTAGACCTTGTGGGACAGAGAACATGGATACTGTGGAATCTGCCTTCAAAAAATTTAATCAAATGGAGTTATTATAATGACCCTCCTCTTTCCTTTAATGTGACTAGTTATTCCGACTCAATCATGAACTGGTCTAGAAATCAATTCAATGTTGAACAAGGAAATAACAGTGGGCATTTGGAGAACTGGTTCTGGACATTTGAAGAGACATATTTGGAAATTAACAGCTGCCTTGTATGATGTTATGTTTATTGTGGATAAAATTGAAATGGTTTATTGGGTTAAGGTAAATGTGACATGCTGTATTACCCCACCTAATCTTTGTTATTGGCTCTGATAATGAGTTTGATGTTTCTTGTTTTAATTGTCTTTTGTCCAACTGTGTTTCTGCACTGAATGATGGTCTATCTGTGATGGTAATACATCAATCAGCTTTTATTATAATTCCTGTAAATTTATCTGAACCTTGGTATTCTGAAAAAGGCTTACAAATATTGGAAGAATTAGATCTTGCTCTGGCAAGGAGCAAGCATACAGTTGGGCTGATCATTGCCAGTATTATTGCACTCATAACACTTATATAAACAGTGCTACTACTTCCACATAAGCTTTAGTACAAGAGGTACAAACAGCTTGTTTTGTCAATCATCTTCCTGAAAATGTAACCAATGCCCTGAGCATACAAGAGGATTTAGACAGCTATAACAAAGAATTGACACATTATATGATATAGTGAAGATCATGAGAGGTGAGGTACAAGGAATAAAAGTCAGAAGCCATTTGAAATGTCATGCTCAATATGTAGGGATTTATATAACTTCAAAAATGGACAATGAGAATCAGCATAATTGGACCAGAATAAAAAGGCACCTTCAAGGTAGATGGCATAATACTAATACTGCTTTAGCCCTTCACAAGGAGGTTGTGAATTTAAGAAATGCAACGCCTTTGTCTTCTGATGCTGCTAGCATTGCAAATGATATTCTGAAAAACATTACAGGCTGTTTTTCTTTCATGGACTTCATTAACACCTCTCTTATTGGGACTAGCAGGACTTGGCTTTATGATCCTTTTTATGGCATGTCTATTACCTGTTCTTTTGGGAGAAATCATCAGAGCTTGTACAGAAATCAAAGAAGTGTTACAAAAGTTCAAGCTCCAGCGTTTTCACTAGCAGAAGTTAGTAGTCAATGACAGGTAAGATTGTCTTGAAAACCTTCTCAACCTAAGACAAGCCATAAATACAAGATTATTTTTGTACCAATGATGTATACATTGCTGTGGTTTTGGATGGTAACATAAGACAGGCACAAATTTCTGTTCCATGACTGACAAAGTGCACAGCTCTTACATATAAAAAAAAAAGATGGGTAAGATTCCCTCAGAGGTGGATCAATGTAAGACAGGGCATGAATGCTAGGATTCATGTGCCAATGATGGGTATGGCTCACACTTCTTTTTTTGGGGGGTGGGTGGGTTTTTTTGTTTGTTTTGTTTTTTCAAGACAGGGTTTCTCTGTGTAGTCCTGGCTGTCCTGGAACTCACTCTGTAGACCAAGCTGGCCTCGAACTCAGAAATTTGCCTGTCTCTGCCTCCCAAGTGCTGGGATTAAAGGCATGCGCCACCACCACCCAGCAAGGCTCACACTTCTTGAGGGGATACCTAAGACAGGTATAGTCTTCTACACCAGTAACTTGAGACAGCTTTGGCTTGTATAGATAGAAACGGGGGACATGTGGGGAGCCCATCCAGAGTTAACTTTGGCTGACTTCTTGCTTGTGATTAATCATGAATGAGTCTGCTGACATCTGTCTTTGTTTTTAATTAAGAAGTGTTATATCCAGCCGAGTTCCTCTGCTTATGTGTACATCCTTGAGAGACTGTTCAAGCCTGAATAAAATGGCCTTAGTCAAACATAGATATTGTGTACCATAAGCTTGCCTCATAAGCATTTGTAGTCATTGTTTAACTTCCTAGAGTTGGTTATGCTTTCTGTTGCTTCCCTTTAAAACATACTGAGAAAATACACTTGATGCTGACATGGTATTGACCAGCATCCTCCCATATCTGTCTCTTGCATCTTCTTTCTGCCTTTCCTATAATCATTCTCACTTTCCCAGTTGTGGTTCTCGAGTTGACTGTACTGGCAGGCTCCCCCACAACAGGATTGGGTTTGAGGTCAAGTTGGGCTATGCAGTGAAACCCTGTCTTTAGAGAAGTGATTAGGTAAGAAAACAAGTGAATGATTTTGACCTCAGTACTGAAATGTTTATTTATGAATACAAAATGTTGTGTTATAGCTGTGAATGTTTTCACATGCAGTAATGACCAGCATGGCAAGATATGTCTATGGGTACAATAGTGGCACAAATGTTATAGGAGTCACCAACTGTTTTCTTATTGGTTTTAAGGCCTATCCACAAGCAAAAAAAAAAAAAAAAACAAAACAAAAAAACAAAAACAAACAAACAAACAAACAAAAAACCAAAACAAAACAAAAAACTGGCTTGAATCACTTAATCTGGTTGAGAACCCATGGTTAAGGATTTTGGGCCCCACTGGTGACTACTAGTATTATTATGCTACATGAACTCAGTATCAAACGGACTTCTAAATTCACATATATGTATTAATATAGCTCAGATGGGCTGTATTATATATTAATATAGCATTTGGGAGGCAGAAGCAGACAGATCTCTCTGAATTCAAGGCCAGCCTTGTCTATAGAACTAATTCCAGGACATCCAGGGCTACATACAAAGAAACCCTGTCTTGAACCCACCCCTAGTTTACCAAAAAAGATTAGCTCTGAGAGCTCATAAGAGAAACTTGTGTGAAGAAACTCACAAGTAGTCAAAGCAGAGAAAAAGCAACTGTGGAATGGTTGGCTGTCTAAATGGGGTTATCTTATCAGACCCCTTCCCCAAATCACAGTAATTATTGGGGAAAAGGATATTATAAGAGGCAAAGATCAATGAATATCAGAGTGAAAGAATGTCTTCTAGATATGACAGAACTTCTGCACTTATAAACTCAGAGCCACAGTGGTTCACTGCTTAAGACCTGCTCAAAATCAAGCCAGTTAATAGTCTAGAACAGATAGGAAGTGGGCTGTGTGCTCTCATTCTTAACTAAAGAAATATGGATACTTTGAATTCTGGGGAAGGATATAGTCAGTTCTCATTAAAGGTTTGGCTCCTTGTAGAGTAACCATACTTCAGTAGATGGCCCCTCATCCAGAAGGATATGGACAACCCAAACTAGAGACAATGGTTTATTAAATTTAAAAGTTTTAAATTTAATGTGTTCCCATATGCAATGGAAAAACAGAAGTATTTGCAGATTGCCTATAATTAAATGGAAGCCAGTGACCTCTTGGTCTTCTGTATCCTGGCAGGGTTTATGTTGACAGTATTAACAATAAATGCAATATTATAGGTAATTGGTATTATTTCCTCATCTACTTTCAAGTTACATATAGAAATATGAATATATTCTTTTGAACATCAATGGTTCTATCTCAACCCCTTGATAACCAACATTCTCCTATTTATTAAAATGAGTTTTGCTACATTTGATAGCTCATGTAAGTAGTCCTATGTAGTATTTGCCCTTCTATAACTTGCTTGCTTCACTTACTATATTCCCCAGGCCTTTCCATATTGTCATAGAAGATGGATTTTCTTCTTTGTTAAGGCTCAGTGAATAGTCTATTGCATAGACATGTCACATTTTCTCCATTCATCCAGCAGTGTACATCTAGGTTGTTTGCATATCACGGATATCAAAATGTTGCAAGAAACCATGTCAATATGAGATCCTGATTACAATTCTAAACTTTTAACGTTTCATTTACTAGTTTACATTTCTGTGTATGTACATCTTCCTGCTTGTTTCTATGTGCATCATGTGTATGCAGGACCAACAGAAGTTCAAACAGAGCATCAAATGCCCTGGAACTTAAGTTAGGGATGGTTGTGAGTCACCTGACTTAAATGCTTGAAACCTCTCTAAAAGCAGCAAGTGCTTCTAACTGCTGATCCATCTCTCCAAATCTCCTGATTTCAATTCTTTTGGAAATTAATTTCACTTCCTAAAATGATTCCAATCCTCTCTCTTCTAGAAATTTCACAAGGGCATATGTGCATGTGCTCATAGAGGCCAGAAGAGGGTGTCAGATTCTCTGAAACTGAATTTATAGATAGTTGTGAACCAATGATGATGCTCCCCCAAATCGTTTTGAATCAAGAAGAGTCTTGGGGAATTGGAGAAATGACTCAATGGTTAAATGCACCAGCAGCTCTTTGAAAGGATCCTGCCTGGTTCAGTTCCCAGCACCCACACTGGGCAGCTCACAGCTTTCCTCTAACTCCAATTTCAGGGAATCTGGTACTGTGTTCTGGCCTTCCAGGGAACTTGGACACATTTGGTCCACACCTAGTGGTGCATGTCTAGACAAGCAGACACAAAGATAAAAATTAGTTTTGATGGGCAGTGGTGGCACATGCCTTTAACCCCAACACTTGGAAGGCAGAGGCAGGAGTATTTCTAAGTTCAAGACTAGCCTGGTCTACAAAGTGAGATCTAGGACATACAGGGATACACAGAGAGACCTTACCTAGAACAACAAAGCAAACAAAGTCTTGGGTATGATGATGTGTGTCTGTAACCCCACAATCGAGAAGCTGAGGCATGAAGACTCCAAGTGTGTGGCCAGCCTGGTTTACACATGAGATCTTGCTGAAAAAGCAAAATGGAAGTTGTTTTCTGTGTAGTCCTGGCTGTTCTGGAACTTACTCTGTAGACCAGACATCTGCCTGCCTCTGCCAAAGTGCAAAATGCTGAGTGCTAGGGCTAAAGAAATGTACCACCATGTCTGGCTAATTATGAGTTTTGAAAGGAAGCATTTCTTGGATTGGATAAGAACAACAATTCATAAAGATATAAATGTCTTACTTAATTTTAATTCTATCACTAAGAACTCAAGGGTTGCCAGTTCTAAGTGCTTTGGGGTTAGAAGCTCAGTAGAATGTACCTTTTCCCATATGTCACTACATTCCATGTTGGATTTCTGCTTGGTTGGCTTAGTTTGCCATTTAACATTCAGTCCCACAACCTGTTGATGAGCACACAGGTAGGTGAGTCTCCTCTTGAGTAAGGATTCTGGGGACAAACATGGAAGAGTAAATTGAGGGAAGAAAGTTGTAATTAAATTATTGACTGAGCTCTTGAAAGGACATAGCCAAGTTCCCACAAATAGTGAATAAAGCTACCACTCAAATTTCAGATTCTAAGCACTAAGTGGGGAGTTTTTTTTTTAGAATGGCCAATTCTAAATACTGTACACACATAAAGAAAATTAGCTGTAGAGACATACCCACACCAAGACATAGAAAGTGATGTGAGGGGACTCTATTAGTTATATTTACTGTAATTTAAACATGGAAATGATTGATGACGGTGGAATATAATATACCAACAAAAACCTTAGGGAAAAAAACAGGGAGTTAGGGGAAAATTCTGCATCTATGTAAGACTAGTAAATTTAAGACAAATTACAGAAATATGAAATGCCCATTTTGCAATTGCCAAATACAGTTAGTCAAGGATAATCTAAGATGATAAAATCTTCAATCCATCATTAATGTAACAACATTTATCATGTACTACAAAACCAAAAGACTACCTTTGTTTAAAGATGTTAAAAAAAAAGCTTAGATATCATATGCCTCCCAAGATGACCCAGTAGAAAATGCACAGTACCATCCTTAGACATGACAATGTGTAATAAGAATCCCAGTTGTTATGACACTCATGTCCAAGTATTTGGTGGCAAGTATTTGGTGGTAAAAGAAAGTGGAAATTTTTGTTTTGTTTTTGAGATTCAGCTGTTACATGATGTTTTTCTGGAAACTGTCTTTTGAGAAGATAGTATGCTGAAGCAGACATGTAAAAGGATGTTTTGCTGAGAACAGATGTGGTGGTGGTTTTTGTTTTGAAGCTGCCTGGAAAAAGGGCCTGTATGTTTTGCTGAAATGGACACTTGAGAGGACATGTGATGCTTGGATGTCTAAAAGTAGTAAAGAAATTCATGGTCATCCTTGGCTACAGAGAGTTTGAGGCCAGCCTGGGCTGAAACTCTGGCTTAAGATAAAAAGAGAATCCATATTATCCTATGTTGCTAAACACAGGAAAATGAGGGCTGGTGGGGTGGAGGCAACTGAGATACAGGGCTGGAGACTACACGTTGCACTTGTGTTCAAAGGCAGCTAACAGCCGTATTTAGAGTAATATATTTTAGAAATGAAGACAGTGAATACTTTAAGCTTGTGAACTCTGGGGAAGGGTAAACTGTAGAACAATCTTTTTTTCAACAGGAAATTAAAAGCCATCTAGACACATTATAAAGATAGAAAAAACCTCAAAGAATCAGCTGAGACCATGAAAGAAAATTCTAGAGGTTACTGAAGACAATGTAGTTGGATAAGAGGAAGGAGGGTTTGACATGTTCAAATAGTCAAGGCACTAATTTCCTTGGGAGAAGACATGATAGGTGTGTGTTCTCAAGTAGCCAGGTCTGTGACTGCAAGATGATATTTCCCAGTAGAAGAGATAACAAGAATTGATGAGTATGTATACAATGCCATGTAGGTTAGGGCATCAGCACAGATAGAGAGCAGCTATTTTATACAATTCCCTCAGCAGTCCTTAAGAACTGCTGCAGGTTAACCTTAGGTAATTCCTAAGGCCTTCCTGCCTTTGAGCCAACTGACATGCTTCTCAAAGAAGTTTTTATTCCCTTTACTTGTAAGACTAAGGTGCCCATTTAGAAGAGTTGATGGGTTCAAGAGTCCTGTACTAAAAGGCTTCTCATTTTCAGATAATAAAGCAATTTGTCAATTATCAAACCAGGAATCCTGAGAATAAGACTTCCTAGTAATTCAAAACAGGTGTCTAAGAGTACAAAATAGGTTCCAAATAACTACTCTAAGAGTCTTGACTTCCTGTTAGATTTCAATCTTCAATTTGATGTTACCAGTCACTACCAACAATCCCTCTTTTATGCTGATTAAGGCTCTCATGTAGACCAGGATGACAAACTCCTAATCTTCCCATGTATATCTACTTTCCAAGTAATGTACTGTGGGGCAGTGGAACATAAGTAAACTTGGTAAGGTTGAGTGGGTTGGACGCCCCAGAACCTCACCCTGGAGCTTCAACTGCTTCCAACTATGGCCCTTGTCATGTGGCCACAATCCCTACTTAGGAACATGACCTTTGGTATATATATCTTGTATATCAGAACACAGTTCTCCACTCTAATGAAGTACCTAGAGACCCCAAGGGTTTAGCCAATATGCTTCGCTTTGCATAGTCCTCCCTGCAAAGGATATTTAATCTCTGGTCCACCCTGAGATGGCATGCACCCATTTTCCACAATGAACAATCAATAGTTTGAAACCAAGGACTGTCTCTTTCATCAAGAACTGGCCCCGGGCTTTTCATTGCAGGCCTAAGGACCCCTGACCCTCTTTTCCTGACTACTCTGTTTCCAGTGGAAACTGGACATCCATCTGGGAATCAAGGAACCTTAATTTTGACCTCCCCTATCTTAGGCTGCATTTTCCCACCCTAAGCAGTGTATCAGCACTTTCCAAGAGCCCATCATCTGACTGGTCACAGGGTAAATGCAGTCTAGTGTCTCCTGTTTCACATGGAGTGAATGGGCTTTGAGGTTTCAAAAAACTCTGCTGTTCCTTGTCTCTATCATGGACTCCATGCCTCTGAAACTATAAGCCAAATTAAACTCTTTAGTAAGTTGCCTTGGCCATAGTGTGCTATCATAGCAATCTAAAATTCAGTCAGAACTTGGTACCAGGGCCACTGCTGTGACAAACCCAACCAAAAGGGGTTGTTTTTTGAGGAATGTAGCAGACTTGGGAATTTTGGACTTGAGAAGTAGTTGAATTCTATAAGCAGAGCCTAATGAGCCATCATACTTAACAGGTTGGAAGACAGTCGTACTGAGAGCTATGTCAAGAGGTTTCAGAGATGAAAACAATTAGCAATTGGGTTAGAGATATTTCTTGTAATATTTTGGCAAAGAATGTGCTGTCTTTTGCCCTTGTCAATGGTTGTGGCTACCACCTACACATTGCATCATCAAGTACTCCAAGGTAAAGGTAGAAGATATGTTAATTTCTCATAGTATAGTGGAGACAAAAATGGAATATTTCAGAACAAATCTTTATTTAAGAATTAAAGGCAAACAAAAACAATAAGCATAGAGGAGTACATTGATGGAACATAATTTATCTCATTTGGTCTGAAATCTTGAAAAAGTTACTCTGACTACTTACCTGAGGTAGATTTGCCTTGGCACTGCTTCAAGGGAACCTCCATCCATCCCAGAAGTTACCTTCCAGCTTTGGTTACAGGCTCCCATGTGGTCCTCTCCAACCTCAGGTTATGTTATGTAGTATCAACACATTCTTAGCAGTTAAAAAGCCTCAGGCCTGTTTTACATCCTCAAAATTCTGTTTGATGAATAGCCCACTGTTAATTTAATTTCAGACTATAGACAATTACCAGTGAGGCAGCCTGAAGGAAGCCTACTATTGTTTTAAGCTTTGTCTCTTTCCTTACGGTCTATTATAATGACCTTTTTTTTTTTTTTTTTTTTTTAACTGCCATTGTCACACAACCAGTATTATGTTAAGTATCACAATTTTCAAACTTTTACTAGTGATAGGCATGATTTTCCCCACAGAGAAAAATATATACCTCATGTATTTATCACAATGGATAATTTTTCATAGTACTAAAATTATTTATAAAATTACTGGAACATGTTAGATCAAAAAATCTGACACAGAGACAGGTGGTGGTAGTGTATGCATTTAATCCCAGCACTAGGGAGTCAGAGGCAGGAGAATCTCTGTATGTTTGAGGCCAGGCTAGTCTACATAGCTAGTTTCAGGACAGCCATGGCTACACAGAGAAAAACAGTCTCAGAAAACCAAACCAAACCAACTAAACAAAAATGAACAAAACAATTGACACAATCAGTTTTCTAAAAGGAAAAAATACTTGAACCAGATTCTTTACTGAGCTAAATTCACTGGCCTTAAGATTATGATTATCAAACAATTATCAGGTTGAGAGCTTACAGTCACATGTAAGGTAGCACCAAACCAATTTCGGGACTCCAAACACTAATACCTCCTGGAATTCAGGGATTCACTAAACAGATTACAATAAAACCAGGACTGTAATTAGCAATAAAATAATTCTATACAGTCTCAAATATGCAGGAACTTGATATATTTATATTAAGTTTTTTAAGTCAAAGAAAGCAAAGGAGTGACCATTAGACAGATGCTTGGGTCATGAGCTATCCAAAGAATTTGAAAGACAATCAGTTACCCTACTGGACTGGAAACACATATTTATCCTTAAACTTCAGGTCAATCTGCTGACTGCTTTTCTAACATTTAGAATCCTGCATTCCAAACCAAGAATATACCTTATATTGTGTTGACTGCAATCCTTTCCCTGGGATTAAACTGTATTTTTCTTGCCTTGATAGAACTGAAATGAAAAAAATGTCATTATGAAGCTTAATTTGCTGAAAGTATCAGGATAATAGACTGAAGAAGAAAATTAGCTTTGGAGTCAGGACCCTCAAAATTAGTGTCCTGTTTCTCTATTAAAATGCTTCATTGCATCTCTCCTCTACTTTCTCTGGCTTACAACCTGCCCCCTATTCCTTCTGCTCTAAGCTACCTGTTACAGTATCTATCACTAAAAGAGATGAAGCTAGTCACAAAAACCTGAATACTATAATATCATCATAACCAGTATCCTAAAATTTGTTATTTCAACTTGAAAGTAAGTGAATCTATAAATATGAAATTTCAACAACCCCAGTGATAACTCAAAAAGAAATTTTAGGGTCAATTTTGGACATCTTAGGACAATTCTGAGGGCAGATGTCAACACTAAGCAAAGAACTGAATATTCTTTTTGTTGAGGTTGATCATACCAAAGGGAAACTAAGAATTTTAACCCAAACTAAGTACTCCATAGCTTTTTAGCAACACACCATTCCCATTCTAGCCAAAGAGATTTTAAGAAACAAACAAGAAAACCAAACAGGAAGCAAAAATCAAAGCACTGCTTTCTTCCAACAATAAGCCACGCCCTACTTATACAAAAGATTACACTTCTTTCCTTTATTGGATTTATGAAAATTTTAAAGAGAAACTAAATCATTAAGTGGTTGAGACAAAAGAGAAGCATCTTTACCTGAGTTACCCTCCAGATCCACGCTGACCTGCCCCAGCTCCTCCAGAAAAGCTTTTGGGTTGCTAAGACATTATTTCCATACAACTCTAGTTTTTTCATTTTTTTTTTCACAATGTGTTTCAACTATGAAAACAGCTCTTTGCATACACAGCATATATACAGATTCTCACACAATTAGATCTCTTACTGGAACAACTCCTCGGCAGAACTCGTTTTCTGGGGCCCAACTTGGTAAGAGCTTCTTTCTAGCTCCTCAGACACAATGCATTTATGGGTTTTCACTAATATGAGTTCCCTGATGTGTCCCAAGAGCTAAAAATTCTTCATTCAGATACTTATTGTTCCTCTGATTTTTGTCTAGGAGGATGAAAACCCAAGTATGACTCTCCAACATGTTTTTGCCACATTAAAATATCCATTTACCCCAGTATCACTTCTCTGAGGGGTTAAGAAAGTCAGAGTTCTGTTAGAAGCTTTCTCTTGTAACGTCTGGGGCTTCTCCCCAGGTGAATTTTCTGATATCCACTAAGGTGTACATACTGTCTGAAATACTGCCAATACAAAACATTTATATGGTCGTTCTCTGGTGTGAATTGTCTTGTAAAAATTAGGACTTAACACTGCTGGAGAGCTCTCATACTGCATTGTAAGGCTTCCTACCTGTATGAATCTTGAGGAAGGTTTTCCAAAACCCAGAGCATTTGTGGAGTTCTGCACAAGTGTGGCTAATAAAGGTGACCTGACAGGGCCACTCTCTGCATTAAAGCTTTCCTTACAGTCCCAAGACTATAGACTCTTTCTCTGGACTCCAATGAAGTCTGAGATCTAAGAGAAATCTTGAATTTACCTAGGAGTTTTTCTTTTATTGAATTCTGATATGTAAATATATTTTTAAGGTTATGTGACTTCTTGTCAAGACATCCGTGAGGTTTCTGATGTGTGAGAGCTGAGATCAAGTCCTTTTTCACTCATATCACTGATGTATTCATCATCAGTATGCACTGTCTGATGCTGAAGAAGGGCTGAGCTATGATGAAAGCTTTTATCACATACACTATATTTATAATGGAGCTCCTCTGTTTGAGTCCTCATTTTCTGCTGGGCAACGAAGTCCATACCTAGGAGAAAGTCACTCTCACACATAGACCATTGATGTGGTTTTTCTTCCATATGAATTCTCTGATGTACAATAAAGTCTGAGCTACAGTTGAAACCTTTCTCATATTCAAGGCATTTGAAAGTATGAGTGTGAGTTGCCTGGTGCCTAATTAGGTTGGCACTCCGAGTAAAACTTCTCATACACTCCAAGCATTTATATGGTTTCTCACCTGTATGGACTCTCTGGTGTACAATAAGGTCTGATTTCTGGCCAAAGCACTTCTCACAGGCACCACACTTATACGGCTTCTCCCCAGTATGAACTCTTTTATGCACAATGAAGGCAGACCGGTGTCGGTAACTTTTCTCACACTTATTGCATTTGTAGGGCCTTTCACCGGTATGAGTCCTTTGGTGGCTAATAAGATCTGATTTCCCACTAAAAGCTTTTTCACATTCCAGACACTTAAATGGTTTCTCACCTGTGTGAGTTCTTCGGTGCCTTATGAGATTTGTACTTCGACTGAAGCATTTATCACACTCATTACACAGATAAGGTTTTTCACCTGTATGGCTTCGCTGGTGGACAAGCAGATCAGAGCTCTGACCAAAATTCTTGCCACAGATATCACAGGTATAAAACTTTTTACCTGCATGTGTTCTCTGGTGTCCTGAAAGGGCTAAGTGGTGCCAAAAGCTCTTCTCACATTTGCTACACTTATAAGGTTTCTCATAATTATGGATCCTCTGGTGGGAAATAAGATCTGAACTTTGGATGAAGGTTTTCTCACACATATCACATCTATAAGGTTTCTCCCCAGTGTATGTTCTCTCACACATTCGTGCTAAGTTTTCACAGAAGTTTTGTTCACGTTCAAGGCACTGATATATTTGATTATCTATTTGAGTAATTTCATGCACATGAATATAAATCTTTTTCCCCTTCTGAGGGCACACATGGTATATTTTCCTTTTTTGAGTTCTCTGGTTACATTTCTCTTCTGAAGTGTACATCTTCTATGGTTCCCTCCTAAGTGGTTTTCCATCAGTCTTCTTGATCCCTGTTTTCACAGTCATTTTTCTGGTAACTTCAAAAATATATCTGTTTTAAGCCTTTCATTCATTAGCAGTTTGTGTTTAAAATTTTCCAGCATCATATATATTAGTTTCTTACTTGGTACCTCCAAACCTATGAGACAAAGTAGAAATATTATTTATATTTTTCTATCACTAAAAAGTCTTAATGCCAAAATTACTGTGGTAAAACTGAGAGAAACTGGGGCTAGTGAAATGGCTACTAAACCTGATGACAGGAGTCCTATTCCCACAACCTGTCTACATGACACAAGTTGAGAAATGAATGTCCTCCAATATCCACACTGGTGTCATGTAGCACCTACCTACCCCTACATGCACAGAATAAATGCAAAGAAGGGAGGGAGAGAACTAGAAAAGAGAGAGGAAGAATAAACTACAAATTTTACATAGAACCCTTATCCAGAGTACCTGGGAACAGAATTTTTTGGATCTAAGATTTTAAAATATCTACATATACATAAAGAGTTGCCCTGGGGATGGAATGCATGTCTCAACAAAACACTCATTTACGTTTCATACTCACCTTACACACAGGACCTGAACACAAATTCACAGGGTTTTTTTTTTTTTTTTTTTTTTAATTTTTTATGTGAATTGGGGCGTTTACCTGCATATGTCTGTGTGAGGGTGTCAGATGCCCTAGAACTGAAGTTACAGACAATTGTAAACTGTCTGGGTTTTTGTAAACTATGTGGGTGCTGGGAACTGAACCTGGGTTCTCTGGAAGAGTAGACAGTGTGTTTAAACCCCGAGCCATCTCTCCAGCCCCCCCATAAAGTATTTTTAAATTAAAAACAAATTCTTGTTATTGTGCCTGTGCCACAGCGCATGACTGGAGTCAGAGAACAACTCTGAGGAGTTTGTTCTTTTCTTCCACCTTTATGGGCACCCTAAGGGTCAAATTCCATGGCAAGCATTTTTACACACTGAACCATCTTAACCAGCCCCCATATATTTTAAATAATTTTGTGAATAAAACAAAGTTTGTTATTTGAAACTTTCATAGCATCAGTTTGGCACTTAAAATATTTCAAATTTAGGAGCACTTCGTATTTTAAAATTTAGGATTGAGGTATGCTGCTATTACAAACATGACAAACATTAAACATGATAAACTACCAACAGAAACTCAATTCTTTTATGAACTGGCAATTTGAAAACCAGGGCTCTGGGCCAGCGTGATGGCTCAGTGAGAAGCAGCAAGCCCGTTGGCCTGACCTTGATCCCCTGGGATTACATGAGGAAAGAAGAAAACTGATTCCCACAGGTTTCCTTCTGACCTCCAAGTGTATACATTTGCACACATAAGTAAATAAACAAAAGGCTACCCTGGGCTGCTCTTTTCAATTCCTTTAGCTGGGAAATCAGGACATGTCTGATAAGTAGTACGCTTGTTTAGGAAGTGAACAAACTGAAGATGAGTGTCCTCCCAGGCCTAAGTCCTGTGTAACCTTTTCCATAAAGCATCACTGACTTATTTAGTGATGTAAATATAACTTTTCACTTTATTTTACGAGAATCAAAGTGAACAACAGATGAGACTGAAGCACACCCATCAGTGTAAAGCCAAACAGCACCCCTCTCTGTTTCCCTGCCAGCACCTAACAAACTGCCTGCAGGTGTGCTGAAGCACAGCTTGCTTCCTACTCTCACCAAGGATGCCAAGCTGCTGCTGCTGCTGCTCAATCCACAAACTTTCATCTGTGTTGGGGCTCTCTGTTTTCTTCACAACTGCATCCTGACAGCCATTCTGCCATCACTCTCTGCATCATGGATTTATTCCTTTCTACAGAATCATTCTAGTTAGTAAAGAGGCTATCCTCTCTCTTCTTAAAACAAACAAACAAACAAAACTAAACTAAACTAAACCAAAAAGCAAAACCAACAAGCAAGTTCTCTCAACCATCTCAGCCTCAAACTACTCTTCCCATTTTGTTCTCCTTTATAGTAGAACTCACCAAAAGAAAACCCATCTGTTAACTGTCTCTGGTTTTTGTCTTCTAGAGTTTCTGGAACATACATATTCCAACTAAGACATTTACCCTTAACTTGTACCCAGATTCCTTTAGAAACCTACAAACATCAAGGACACCTGACCCCTAGCTCCCAGCTTCAGTCATTACTGTTCCCCTACTCTGATCACCAAGTCTTTGCCATGGTTCAAGCAAGCAGAACTATTTCCATTTCAGGATCTTCATGTCCTTTGTCTCTCCCTCCCTCCCTTGCCTAAAGACTTCTCTAGACTGTCTTCAAAGCTTCTCTCTTACCTCATGTAAATCTTTGCTCAACTGTTACACATTCTCATTGGGGCCTTTTCTGACCACCTTAATCATCATCCCAACTCATATAACACCCTTTCCATCTTCCTATTTGATTTTTTTCTCTTCTGAATATGAGCCTAATAAACAAGAATCCCCACACACGTTTCCATTACTATTATTCAATTTGTTCAGTGCTATTTAACACCTAGAACAATACCTGGTACATGTCAAGTTCTCAAATTTACAACAGATCTTATTTGGCATCTACAGACTCCTGTATAACCTATAAATCATTTGTTGTTCACTTTGAGTCTATTTTTTCTAGGAAGTGTGTTCACAATTTATCATAAAGGCTAAATATTCAAGAAACAGATATTGGCCTAGAGCCTACATATAAAACTGTAAATGAAAAGATATCAAAACTCACAAAAAAATGGCATGTTAGCAAATGGAAAAAGCTCACAAATACAGCACACTAAAAAATAAAATGGAGCAGAACTTGGAGAAAACACCCCAAAAGGATCTTGGAAGCATACCAGATCATGTTTACTTCTGCTAATGAAATAATAAATGACTTCTTATTTCATCAATTTACTAACTCCAGTTTTCTAATTTTTATTCAGCAATTTTTATTATTTCCTTAAGAAAAGCAAAGACATTGCTCTTGCTTATTGCAGTGAGTGATAAATTTAATCAATAGAAAAAAAAATACCTATAAACAAATGCCAGTGTTCCAAAACTCATTTGGAAAAGCTTTAAAATTTAGCTTCGAAGGATATGAGAGCTGAATACAAGGCAAACATGTGCAGGAAATGTACTTTTGTGCTGCAGATGGACAGAGTGAGACACGGATGAGCTAGAAGGCTAGCAAGTATAAGGAGGGGCAAACAGTCCCTGAGAAATGTGAACTAAATAGCACAGACATAGTTGTGCTAAACAGTGATTGTGTCCAGATTTTCAACATTCTGCATGGTAGCTGCCATCATTCAGATATCTCCTGGCATCACAGAGAAACTCCTCATACTCTAAGCCCTTTTTCTCTGTTCATCTGATAGTATCCTAGAAGTGCAAATACACCCATCAAGTGAATCCTTGTTAGACAATAAAATACCTCATCACATAAGCAGATACTTTTCTATGTTTTTCTAACCAAGATGGTGAATCAAAGTTCACTTTGTCTATTCATGCTTGGTGGGTGTCAGATGCTAACGGACTGCCTGGTGGGAGGAATCCACATCATACACTCATTTGCTTGTCTATTTACCAAAGGTCTTTTAGAAAAGTTATCAGAAAAATCATTAACAACATCTTAAGCAAAGAGCATGCTTTGTCCCTGTCACAATCAATCCTCTAATCCTAAAGCATCAGAGAATATTATTCCCACTTTCTTTTATGAGGCTGAGTTTAGAGAAACGAGACCCTAGAACCTGTCTAGAATCTAATCTTGCCTTACAAAGCAAGCAAGCAAAGGCCTTCTTTACAGTGACAGAAAGCTCTCAATTAATCCAAAAATTTGAAAGATCATACTGCATTTTTTTGTTTTCTACCTCATAATCAAGGTGTCAAGAATTTGTTGACTTCATTTAAAAATTCATAAATTCATATATAACCATTTTCATCAATTTCTGCTGCTACCAATCTGGTTCAAACCACTTTTACTTCTGTGGATTATTATAATTATTTCTTAGGGGATTCTCCTGTTATAGGCCTAACTGCACGCCATTCTTAATCCCCACCATCTCAAAATGTGATATATTTAGCCATATGATCTTTTAAAGAATGACTAATTGAGGCCATATGAATGGCTCTGATTCGACTGGAGTAACGTTCCTCTAACGAGAGTTAGGATACCCTGAGCTGGCAAAGGAGCAAACACATCCTGACAGAGACTCTTGAGGACAGTGAGAAAGCAGCTGGTGTAAAGCAAGGCGACGTCCAGACAAACTGATACTGGATTTCTAGTCTTCAGAGTGTGAAAAAAAAAGCAAAATCTGGTTGTTTGAAACACTCAGAAGATAGTATGTCTTTTATAGCAGTTCTAACAAGCCATCTGTGTATTGCTACCCTCTCTACACTCTCTACTCGGCAGCCAGTCTAATCCTGTTAAAACAGAAAGCTAGATTACATAATTCTGTTCTTTCAATATTTTTTTCTTCCACTCAAATCTTTACAATAGCCCAAGAGTTCCAACTGGAGCTGCCCTGCCACTCTCTGCCACCACCGCCTGACTTCTTCCTCAGTCTTCTTACAGGGTCTGATCCAGCCACAATGGCTTCCCAAGTTGTTTCTCTTCTACACATTCTCTACTTGGGATATGTGACCTTTACTTCTTCCGACTTTGGCGTACTTACTCCCAGTATGGCAATGGCTCTCTCTTAATACCCCAATACCTATATTTTCAGTTACCACTTTTTTTTTTGGTTTTTCAAGACAGGGTTTCTCTGTGTAGCCCTGGCTGTCCTGGCACTCACTCTGTAGACCAGGCTGGCCTCAAACTCAGAAATCCACCTGCCTCTGCCTCCCAAGTGCTGGGATTAAAGGCGTGAGCCACCACCGCCGGCTCAGTTACCACTTTTTAATCAAACTGTTTCTGGCCACTCTATTTAATATTGCGAATCTCCAATGACAAAGCTATATATCACTTTTCCTGTCTTATCATTTCCCAGAGCACTTATCACACTCTAATACACTCTATAATATTCACTTAGCTTATAAGCTATTGTATTAGCTTATTGTATACAGTTAAATATAGGAAAGATGCTTTTAGTGTTCTTTCCCCAGTGGATTAGTTCTCAGTATATAGACAGTGTTTAAGAAGCACTTTCTGTCATAAATAAATTTTCAAAGGAATTCTGTTTCCTTGGGCTAGAGATGGCTCAGCAGTTAACACTGGCAGCTCTTCCTGAGTCCCAAGTTTAATTCCCAACACCCATGTGACAGCTCACAACCTTTTGTACCTCAGTTCCAGGGCATCAACACTCTCTTCTGGCTTCCATGGGCACTGGGCCTACATGATGGGCAAACCATCATGCAACACCAATAATATAATAATTAAAAATAGAATTAAAAAAAAAATCTATTTTCCCGCATACTCTGGTGAGGTGCAGTCTGAAAAGAAGAAGGTCAATTTTATAAGACTGAAGAAAATGTAGCTTACCAATAATGTAGACAGATGAAAAGCAGCATTCACTTTATGGTCTTGAGAAAATAGAAATTAAAAAAACAGCATTCTGTAAAACACAAATACAAAAAAAAAAAAAAAACCTTTACACTGGATCATTTATACATAATGAACTTAGCAGTGAATAAACATTTTCCTTGAAAACAGCAGAGGGTGCAGAAATAGCTCAGCTCTATTACAGGCATCTGCTGCTCTTCCAGAGGACCCAGGATCAGGTTCAATTTCTATCACTCACATGCTGTCTCACAACCACCTATCTGAACTTTAGTTCAAAAGTAAAGTACCCAATACCCTTGTGCAGAGGCCCCAGACATGCACATGGCACACAAACACATCCGCAGGCAAAACACTCGTATACATAAAGTAAAACTTCAAAACATCTTTAAAAAAAAAAAAAAAAAGCAAACGAATTTTCTTTTGGAATCTCAATGACTCAACTCTAGAAAGGATAACCATTAAGTGTATAAATACTGGAAGAAAAACAGTTAAAAGAATTAAATAATTAAATAAACATAAACTTCTTAGATCAAATACTGAGAAATAAGAAAATAATGAACATAAACTTGAAAAATAACAATCTAAAGAACAGAACAAAGTACTTTTAAAAAATATTTTTTATTTTATGTGTGTGAATGTTTTGTTCACCTTTACGTTTGCATATATGTATGTGCAACAGAGCATGCCTGGTCAAAGAGGGCAGAGAAGAATCCCCTGGAACCGTGAGCCACCATATAGGTATTTGAAATAGAACCCGAGTCTTCTACAAGAGCAACAAGTGCTCTACACTACTGGGTCATCTCTCTAGCTCTTATAAATTTAGTCATAAATCAAGATACTGGTACTTTTCCTGGCCTTGGGGCAGAGGCTTTTAATCCCAGCTACTTGGGAGAAAAAAGAAAGAGGATCATAAAAGTTCAAAGCTTGATAGGGGATTAATGAGGGTAGGGGAGGAATGGGGAAAGGGGATAACACCTGAAATATAAATAAATAAAATATCAAATTAAAAAAAAAAAAAAAAGTTCAAGGCTTGTCTGAGCCACCAAACAGGTTTAAAGCCAGTCAGGGCAACTTGTTGAAATTCTGTCTCAGCTGGGCGGTGGTGGCGCACGCCTTTAATCCCAGCACTTGGGAGGCAGAGGCAGGAGGATTTCTGAGTTCAAGGCCAGCCTGGACTACAGAGTGAGTTCCAGGACAGCCAGGACTACACAGAGAAACCCTGTCTCAAAAAAAAAAAAAAAAAAAAAAAAAAAAAAAAAACCAAACCACCACCAACAAAACTCCAGCATGGTCCTTGCCTAGAATGTAAAGACCTGTGGTTAACAATCACTAGCATATGGGGCTGGAGAGACAGCTCAGCAGTTAAGACCACTGGCGAAATGGAAGTAGGAGCTGATAAAGCAGCCATAGTAGAGTGCTGTTTACTGGGCTGCACTCCATGACTTTCACAGCCTGCATTCTTTCTTATAGCACCTAGGACCCCCAGCCCAAGGATGGCCTCATCTACAATTAGCCGAGACCTCCCACATGCACTACAGGTTTGTCCACAGTTCAGTCTGGTAGAGGTATTTTCCCAACTGAGGAGCCCTCTTTTAAAAGGATTCTAGCTTGTATCAAACAGACATAAAACTAGCCACCAAAACACCCATACCAAAATATTTTTTTCTTTCTCTCTCTGTCTCTTTATGTTACATGTGTGCAGGTGCATGAGGAGTCCAGAAGAGGGTCCCCCTGTACTGAATTATAGGCAGTGGTGAGCCACCTGACAAGAATGCTTGAAACTATACTCAGGTCCTCTTGGAAGAGCAGGAAGCACTCTTAACTGCTGAGCCATCTCTCTAGCCCAAACAGTAAAGTTGTTTTGTTGGTTTCCCCTCCCCCTTTGGTTTGTTTGTTTATGATTTACTTATATTTTATGTGTATGAGTCTTCTTTCCTGCACAGATGTATATGCACTATCTTCTTACTTTTTTTTTTTCTATTGCTGGGATAAGACACCAGGGCAATTAGTAAGCGTTTAATTTGGGTTTATGATTTTAGAGGGTAAGAATCCAAGATGGTGGAACAAAAGCATGATGTCAGGAATATCTGAAAGCTTACATCATGATCTGTAAGTAGAAGACAGAGAGAGCTAAGTAAGAATGACACATTTTGAAACTTAAATGCCTGGCTGCAGCGACACACCTCCAGTACCATGACTGCTAATCCTTTCCAAATAGTTCCACCACCTGGGTGACAAGTATTCAAATATGAACCTGTGGAGGCCATTGTCATTCAAACCAAGCACCTGTGTGTGCACCATACATGTGCAATGCCCAGAGACCAGAATGAATGCATCAAATCCTCTGGAATTGAAGTTACAGTCTATTGTTAACTCAAGTGGGTACTGAGACCTGAACCTGGGTCCTTTGAAAATGCTCTTAACAACTGAGCTGTCTCTCTAACTCCAATTTTAAATTTTTAAAATATTTTTTGTTTTGGTTTTTCAAGACACAGTTTCTCAATGTAACCCTGGCTGTCCTGGAACTCTCTCTGTAGACCAAGCTGGCCTCAAACACACCTGACTTCGTCTCCCAAATGCTGGGATTAAAGGCAGTGTGTGCCACCACTCCCTTAGCATTCAACTGTAAAAATTTTAAAGTACAAGCAAATGCTATACTTTGTGTAAGAAATCAGAAATTTAAAAAACTATATTTAAAACTATATTTTAAAACACGTACTTATTTACTTGGTCAAAAATAAATTAGGAAAAAATAAGAAACTAATGTACTTGATCATCACAAGATAGGTGAAATAGGATCAAAACCTAGGAAGACAGAATTGATGTGAATCAAAGAATGAAGTGCCATATTTCTCTAACATATTTCTGTATACATATATATTTAACAGAAATAAATGGGTGGCCTGGGATAGGGCTCTGTAGTGCAGCACATGTAGGGCCCTAGGCCCTTATCACTAGCAGTGCCAAGGAGGCAGAAGGTGGGAGAGCTGTAAAACGACACGAGAAAGCAAATGACAGCTGAGTGTGGTGGCCCACATCTACCCGGTATGTGAAGGATGAGGAGGAGAACTGGTGAATATTTGAGGCTAGCCTTAGCTATAAAATCACAAGCATGTTTAGCCTACAAACTGAGACCCTATTTCAAAACAAACCAAAAGACAGTCTGTGTCAAACAAATAACATGATCACTCAAAAGAAGGAAAAAATAACTCTTACATAGTATGAGACTATATAAACTCAAGCTAAAGACAAGATTTTTTTTTAATTTTTTTACTTTTTTTTTTTTTTTTTTGAGAAATTGGCTCATTATATAGCTCAGGCAGGTCTTGAACTCTGATGTTTGCCTCAGACTCCCACCCCTAGTACTGAGATTAGAGGCACACACAGCCTCCCAAACTGTATATATACAATTACTAAACCCTAGTTATGGGGCTTTTCCTCATAGTACATATTAGTTAGTATGTATACCAGAGTTGGATAATAGAACATAGATTCCTCAGTTACAGAAGGAAATTACAAATAGAAAAGAACAAGATTAGAAAAAACTCTGTATTGTGGTTAACTGGAATTAAAGGGCAGTATCAGCAGGAGGTCACAGTTTGTACTGTATACAGAAGCTGCATAGTGTACACATGAAAAGGGGTTCTTATCCTAATAATGTCTGCTCTCAAGTACAGCAATAATGTACGTATTAAATACTTAGACTCCAGCTTCTAGATACCATTCATCACTGAATGGAATCAGGAGACATGGTAGATAACAGGGCTTGCAAACCTACAATAAATATCTTTGTTGAGCTAAAACATAGAAATGCACAAACAAAAATACAGTATGTTGGTTTGTTGTCTCATGGTGATAAGGCATTGAACCCAAGGGCTGAACACACTTCATACTCTATCACTGAGGTATATGACCTTTCCTTTTTACACTTTGAGAAAGGTTTTCCCTAGGTTGCCCAAGCTAGTTTTGTAACTTCTAATCCTCCTGCCTCAGCTCTTTAACTGAGTTTGCTCATAGTTTGGGAAATGGATCAGATTATCTTATTAAACTACCAGTCCAAAACATAATTGCTCTCAATAGCCAAGAAACTATGGTACACAAGAAAAACAAACAGAAAACCAATTTTAAACCAAGAAAAACAATTTTTGTATGCAAATAAAATATGATCTGTCTGTCAATCTTCAAAACAGAATATGATACTTCCCAAGTTTAAAATACTGTTTCTTAACACATTTACAATAAAATCCAAGGTTTTTACTGCCCTCCATACTATGGAATTTCTGCCATTTTCATCCTCACAGGCACCTCAAAAAATTTTGTTTCTTCTGCCTAAACCACTGTTCCTCCATGTAGCTTTCTCCATTATCTGATTTAAGTAGCTGCCTGAAACATATTACCTGAAAAAGCAGCACACCTTGACTACCTTCCCTAAAAGATTTTATGTCCCTTCACACCACCTTACTTCTCAGCGTGACTATCCAACTTCCTCACAGCTACTTTCCCTTGTCCTCTCTCCTACTATACATAGTATAACATCTACTATGGTTAGGATTTTGTCTTTTGGTTACTGCAATACCTGTAACATTTAGAATACATCCTTTTTGTGTGTGTGTGTGTGTTTTCGAGACAGGGTTTCTCTGTATAGCCCTGGCTGTCCTGGAATTCACTCTGTAGACCAGGCTGGCCTCGAACTCAGAAATCCACCTGCCTCTGCCTCCCAAGTGCTGGGATTAAAGGCGTTTACCACCACTGCCCAGCTAGAATACATCTGTTAAACAATTAAAAAAAAGTAAACAAGTCTCAGACTGAAAAAGGAGTGTCATCATCCTTGGGTCTCCACTGTGCATCTAGCACAAACACATCCTCCAAATCCTTACTCCATGTTACTGTCTCTAAAATGCTTCCTTTACCCTCCTAGCAAGGGAGGACTTCTGGTTTTTCATGAGCAACATCAGGCTGCATTTCATAAGCAAAGAGCAGACAAAAGTTCAAATAGACAGGTTGAGCAACAGAACTTCGGAGCTCAAGAATTTTCTCGGTTAAAGGAGATATGGGATAATCAAAAGTAAATACTTAAAAGTATTGTCTTAAAAACCATACTTGCTGTACAGCCTCAGATCAGGGATTGCCTCAATTTTCATTGATTACATGGATTATGGACATTTAATCCTCCCAAGAACACTGTAAAATCAGATACTACCACAATCTTACTGATAGAAAACCTGTTGCTATGGCAATTACCTAATTACCCAAGAACTCACAGACAGTTAAGTAACAGAGCCAAGGTTTAAATATCCATCCTAGAGCCTGCCTGAGCACTGAGCACACTGCCTTCTTTGTATGGCAAACCAAAAGAGGGTCAATCGTTGCAAACCAAGTGTGAATATACATGCTTGTTAGAAAAGTAGGTGTTCTGAAGGGTTATCAAAGGGCCACTATGTTAGCCACCAGAAAGACCCCTTTCCTTTTCCCAAGTATATTTTACCTTCTTTCTTGTCCCATCCCTACTCCAAAATTCACATTCATGTAGAAACAAATATATGCCACTTACCTTAACAAGAACCCAACGACTTATTCTTTCGGATCCACAAGGTCTCTTAATCCAGAACTACTCATAATATTTAATTCTTCCCTCTGCTAGAGAAAAAAAGCAACAATGTTGAACATGACTGCAAACTTACTTTTTTTTTTAACAGCAGGCCAATTAAATGTCCCATGCACTCTCCAATCCAGACATCAGCTTCTTTCTGACCTGCTCTACACAAAATAACAAGAATTCTTCTAGCTGAAAGATTTTAAGTTCAGAACAAAGCCCTAGGCCTTGTTTTTCTCCTGATACTTGTTTTTGTATCACTTAATTTTTGCTGTTAAGATGGGGAGACTCTTATGTAGCTTAGGCTGGCTTCAAACTCGCTAGGCAGCTAAGGCTAGCTCTGAATTCCCTATCCTCCTGCCTCTGCCTCCCAAACTCTCAGGTGACTGATGGCGCATAATTATTTCAACTTCTAAGATCATAGATTCATTCCTCGCACACTAAAAACTGCAGGAATATGATACATGAATGCAAAGTTACATAGGACCGAGGCTGCTAAAAATAAATGATTATGGAATGCTTTAAGCAAACAAACAGATTCTGCAGATTTGGGGGCAACTCAACTAATCTCCGCCCTTAAGGCGGGGGGAGGGTCTTCTCAGCACCCATGGTTCTCTAGACATTCAGGAAGGCTACAGACTGCATTCGAGCCTGGCTCCATTACTACCTCCAGGACAGTCTTACAGGCTCTCCTCCCAACTTTTCGTTGACGACGACGACAACAAGGGCGCCGCGCCTGGCACGGACCCTCTCACCGCCAAGGACCGCGAGGACCCGCTGCACGCTTACTCCGACGCCTGGAGCGGCACTTCCGGTGACTGGACCCTCAAGGCGGAGCTTCCGGGGCCGCACACTCCGCGGCGGTCGGTTCAGTCCCACCGTCCCTTAGGGAAGGAGGGTGGGGCCGAGATGCCGAGAGGTAAGCAAGCCAACCGCAGGATACTAACCTGGAGAAGCGGTGCACCCACGCCACAAGGCCAACGCAAGCAGCTCTCACCAGCTGGGACGGGGAGGCGTAGCCACGCCCCGAGGCACGTAACCATCCCTCATAGGGCTTCACCGGGGAACCGGGCCAATAGACACTGAACCTCCGGAAATGGGCGGTGCCTAAACGCGCCTGCGCCCTGGCTCTTTCGCGTCTGCAAACTACCTTTTCAACTCCTGGAATTTAGGACCAGGCCTAAGCTCTGGTACCCTGCGCCCTGTACTGCGACTCTGGACTTACTCTTTTCTTTCTCCACGGCTGTTCAAATCAGGAGTCAGGAGTAGCGTCTCAAGAGTAGATGCTGCGGATCCAGTCTTAAATAGCTTGAAAATCAGAAGAAGTGGAGAATTCCAAAGGCGCTGTGGAGCTGTCACGCTAGCAAAAGAGAAGAGAGCCGTCGCGTGGCCTTATTGCGTGGAGAAAGCTGCGGGGAAACCGTGTTGAAAGGATTTCTGTCCTTTCTGATTGCGATTCTAGCCTGGAGAGCAGATTCAGAAAAAACAACCAAAAAAAAAAAAAAGTCAGAAGTCAGTATCATCCTTAGTTGGGAAAAAAAAAAAAAAAAAAGAAAAAGAAAAATGTATGTAGGCCAGAGAGATGGCTCCTGTCGGGAGTGAGGACCGGAGAGTGCTTATTGCTCAAACCTGGCGACCAGAATTTGATCTCTGGAACCAATGTCAAAAGCGGAAAGAGACAACTGACCGCAAAAATTGTCTGCTGACAGGCATGCACAATAATAAATAAGTATATAATATACACATATATGCATACATACACATATATGCATATAATAAAAACCCTCACAGAGAAGATGAATACTAGAATTCTCTGGTCTGGTAAAGAACTTGGATTGGGTGTTAAATTCTAGAGTTAGGGACTGAGGATGACAGTTACATGTTTTGGATTAACTAATTTCTGTTTTCAGAATTTGCAGAGTTGCTGCAGCTTATTTTAAATAAAAAATTTAAGGCAAGAAAAACCCCACCAATGTCATTCTAATATTTAAGGGTTTTTTTTTCCTTAGATTTATTTTATATGTATGAGTATTTTATCCGCATATATGTGCACGTGATGTGTGTGTGTGCTCTCGGAGGATGTCACATCCCCTGGAACTGGAATAATGCATGGTTTATGAGCTACCATGTGGGTGCTGGCTGGGAAATGAACATAGACAAGGTCGTCTGCAAGAGCAAGTGGTCTTAAATACTGAGCCATCTCTCTAGCCTAATTTTAATATTTAAATAACTTTTTATTAGCTGTTTTTAGTGTAAGCTGTACCAAACACAACTCTAATCATGTTGTGGAATGAGCTGTGTATGACTATATTAGGAAGATATGTACACATGTAATTTCAGAAGAGAGGTTTGTGCTACCCCCTTCAACAATAAGACTGCTGAGACAATGGACTCCAAGGATTGGAATTGTGGCAGGAGTCATCTGCTAGGTAAAAGAAAAGGACTAGGGCCAGAGGGAAAGTTATTGCAGGATTTCACACAGTTCTGACTATGATGAGCAGGGCTACTTATGGAGACCAGGACTTCTTACTTATGCACATCTTGTGATCTTTAAAAACAAATCTGAATCTCATGTTAGTGGTTGAAACTCTTTACTCATTCCTCTTCCCAGTGTGACCATATTGAGTAAATCATCTCACGGCTTTTTTTCTTGCTTGTCTTTTTGACATATTGAAGATAGGTAGCTGAGCCTAGCTTACTAGAGCTACCAAGGTCCATGCATAGACTTTTAACAGCTACTGTAAACAGGGAGATTAACTAGCCAACTTACACATTTCATAACAAGAAGCTAATTTGAATGAATTAAATGATACCAGAGTTGATTATTGGAGCTGCCATACTTATGGCTACCTCGGAGTATTGTGGGGAAGTACTGGAGTGAACATTAAGAAGGTATGATAAGTACTGAGCCTCTTTAGTCAGTTACCATAAAAATATTGGCCCAAGCAGAGTGCATTCAGTCTCTGAACGTTTATTGCTACTCTCTAATTCAGGTATGTGTCTCTCTCTCTTGTGAATCAAATGTAAGCTCTCAGCTACTGCCCTGGTACCATGCCTGCCTGCCTGCCACCATGCTTCCCACCATGATGATCACAGACCAACATTTTGAAACTGTAAGCAATCCCCTAATTATAAGTTGCCTTGGTAATGGTGTTTCCTCATAGCAATAGAACAGTAACCTGGAACGATGTAAATGTAGATTTAAGGATGTTTTGCTATGTGCCTGTTGTTTCTTGTTGCAGCCTGAGCTGTCCCACGCCTGGGGGCCAAAATGTCCTGTTCTGTCAATGTTTGAACCCACACTGCCAAAAGCCTTGGGGACTAACTTGTTAGCCTGCACTGCCCCAAGCTGTTCAGGTCTGCGGGTCAGGGTTCAGCAAGAGAGAGAGTGAGGATGAACATGAGGAATGGAGACCAGACAGAGTGTGATTCAATCCTGTTTATTCTTCAGTCTCTCTTCCTAGTCCAAGTCCCAAGTCTTGAGTTCCTAGTTCCTACTCTCTTATTCCTAGTCCTTAGTGCCTCTAAGTTCCAAGTTTCCAGTTCCAAATTCTAGTTTCGAGTCTCATCCAAGTTCAAGTGTCTAATATTTTTTTCTGTCGGCCTCTCGCCTTTTATACGTCTCACTTCTAAGCCACGCCTTTAAGCCATGCCTTTAAGTCTTATCTCTAAATTAAACCTTTAAGTTACACCTTTAAGTCTCAGCTCTAAATCACACCTTTAAGTCTCACACACCCAAGGGAAAATCCTGGGTATCTAAAACAAGATGTTATCAGAGTGTGCTCAGCTGTTGTAGGCTGTTGTAAACAACTCTCTTGTCAGGGTATATGGTTCAAGATAGCTGCAAGGATGATAGCCGCCTTATGTCAGCTCCCCACACTACCCCTTCCTCAAAACCCTCATAAGTTGGCCTCCCCTCAAGTCTTTTTCCAAAATAATGTTGAAGTGGAGTGGCACAGATGGCTCAGCAGTTAAGAACATTTACTGTCCTTGCAGAGGACCTGAGTTCAATTCCCAGTACCCATGTTGGGTGGCTTAAAACCACCTTAAATTCCAGCTCCAAGGGATTCAACAATCTTTGATTGTAGCTGCACTCACATTTATAGATGCACACCATTTTTTTTTAAATTGAAAAAAATGGGAGAAGGGGAATTAAAACAATTTAAAAATAAATACCTGGTGGGGAAAAGTGTTCTAATGGAGAAATGAGTAAAGGCTGAAGGAGGACAGTGGAGAGATGCTCTGAGTCTAGCTTGTCCTAGCTCGTCATAGCTTCATTCCTTCTCACCAGGACGTTCCTCTCCTGAGGGGTTCAGGTCACTGAATCAAGCTTCTGTGTTGTCTTCAATCTGTGTCATGCCCAGCCTCCCTCTCTCCCTGTACACTACATCTCAGATTTCTTTTGCAAAAGAACACTTAACATCTAGGACATCTTTTTAAAAATAACCTCTGTTTCTTCCCTGTTACAGCTGGAGAATACTCTGGAGCAGATTACAAACCTTTGAGCAATTGTTACTGATACAAGTCTTATAATATGGGCTCATGTACCACAAGGGGGAAAAAAGAGAGTCTCAAAAACCTGGTGCTTCTTAAATTCTCCCGCTCACAGAAGCCATAATCTACCTTTTCCCTTCACTTCCAGTATCATGACCACTGCTCTCTTCTTCCAGCTTGTTGTGCCAGCTAGCATTCTTTTATCTACAGTTCCTTCAAGGCCAGCCTGGTCTACAGAGTGAGTTCCAGGATAGCCAGGACTACACAGAGAAACCCTGTCTCGAAAAAACAAAACAAAACAAAACAAAAAACCAAAAAACAAACAAACAAACAAACAAGAAAAAACAATATCTACAGTTCCTTGGTCCTTTCTCCTTTTCCTTAAAAGTTGTTATATTTCCATCTGGAAGATCTAATGGGACAAGGGATATGGCACATCTGTATCTTCTTATTCTAAAGAGTTTCTCCTTTGATCTAGTGATGAGGGTTTTGACTCGAGGTACACAAGCTAGGGATTGTGATCTAGAGCCCAGCCCAGAGACATGAGAGAGGATAGCACAAGTAAGTGAACTAATGTGACAAGAGAGGTTGATTCCGGGCTCTTCCTGGAGTCAAATGCTTTCTATAAGTTAAGAATGTAGTGACTTACAAAAAAATAAACACAACTTCAGGGCTAAGAGCAGGTAGTAATAACAATGTATACCACTGTAGATATAATTAGTGTCACCAAGTCATAGACTCATGCTAGTTAAAATGAGATAGTTTTATTACACACACACACACACCCCTTAAAATGATTAAAGGAAAAAAAGACAAATGAAATATAATTTCCAACAAAGAACATTCACCAATGCTACAAAAGTGCTACAGAAAAACGGGGTTTCTGAAATGGTGCGCTGCAGCCTTAAAGCCGGCACCTGAAATACTTCCACCAGTATATTAAAACGTGCCTTGCATTATGAAGGTCTTTGTTCTATTATTATAAAAACTACATGAAACTGTTTCCAGATCAGGACTTGGAACTAAGGGTAAGCTAATCTGTGTTTCTTGGCCAGTCACTCAAATTTGGTTCCAGAATAAACTATCTTACCCCCTTTTAAGCAAGAGCTGAATTTTTGGATGGACATATGCATTGTCAGACCAACTTGCCAAGACATGCCACCAAAGACTGTTCACGGGAATTCAGGTTGTGCCACCACATCTAATAGCCAAAGTAAGATAGACCAGATAGAACAAAACAAATCAGAAAAGTAACAGAAGAAGAAGAAGAAGAAGAAGAAGAAGAAGAAGAAGAGGAGGAGGAGGAGGAGGAGGAGGAGGAGGAGGAGGAGGAGGAGGAGGAGGAGGAGGAGGAGGAGGAGAAGAAGAAGAAGAAAGAAGAAGAAGAAAGAAGGAGAAGGAGAAAGGAAGAAGGAAGGAGAAGAAAGAAGAAGGAGGAGAGAAGGAGAGAGAAGAGAAGAAGAGAGAAAAGAAGGAGAGAGAAGGAAAGAGAAGGAGAGAGAAGGAGAGAGAAGGAGAAAAGGGAGAAGGAGAAAAAGGAGAAGGAGAAAAGTCTAAAAGTCTGATCAAGTACTCAAATTTATTTCAGGCAGCAGGTTATAAAAACATAGCAAAACGGGAAGTTTAGGCAAGGATCATTGCTTCAGGCTATCCCACTATCATACCCTCATTGCCTAATACCATCCGACTTCGGCTTCTGGGAAATATCAGAGATTCTTTAAGTTCCTGGGGGCTGAGACCACAAACATCCTTTCTTAACCGTGTATTTTAACTGACTAGGTTTTCCCAGAAAGCAGATAATTTCATGGGTTTGGCTCCTGGCATCTCCTCCCTTTCAACAATAGTTAATGAGGCCAGCCAGCAAAGGTGGACATTAGGAGATCTCATCAACAGATGAGTGGACATTAACCAGAGGTGGGAAGTATTGATCTGATTCTCCCAGTATCATTTGTAACGGTGTCTTTTTGGTGATGAGAGGGTTATTTGTCTCATGGGTTGCATAGGATTTCTGGGGTCCTAGTTGACCACTTTCGGAGACACAAGAAGTCAACACCAACCTCTATACAATCAGATTTGCTTCTTGGGGGACTCAGAAGTGAACTATAAGGCACTCCCCCTGCAGTGCTTAGCCTCGCACCCCTGTCAGGTACCCACATTGTGTTCATGCCATGCCGAACCAACGTGCACAGATCTGAGTTCTATGCAGCTCCTAAAGGAGCTATGTTATCGAAAGGCTCAGCCAGGCCTCTATCAGCCAGATCAAGTCTATGATAATGCACTTGTAGAGGTTTAGATACCAAGGAGTCAATTTGTTGTTTTATTAAGCCCATAAGTCTATTAAAGAGAAAAAGTCCAAATGATAACAATACTAGCAGACCAACTACTGGTCCAAGAAAAGGGAGAAGGTAAGGCATTATCCCAATCCAAGTGCTCCATATGGGGTTATTAAAAAGCTCTTGAGGCCTCTTTTCCAATTTCTCCTGATGTTTTTGGATCCAGCCTCAAATGATTCCAGATTTGTTTGTGTAAAAGCAGCACTTTTTCCTGTCAAACTAAGCAGACACCTCTTTCGTCTGCTGTTAATAAATCAAGGCCATATCTATTTTGTAGGACCACTTCTTCTAGAGAGTCTACCTGATCTTGTAGGTCTCTGACAGACTGATAAACCATGTTGACATCTTTTATCAATTGTTATTATGTGTTCATAGTCATTCCAATGCCAGCAGAGCCAGTGGCAAGTGCCCCAGAGATTCCAAGCCCAATTAAGAGGGGAATAAATTGAATAGCTCTTTTATGCCTAGGAAAAAGTGTATCAAAGCTGGGCAAAGGGACAGGTTGATTCATCTGTAAAGGGAAGAAGAGGAGAATTCTCAGGGAGATCTCTCTTCCCTGGATCTCAATTGTTATCCATTTTATCTACAACTGGGTCTTGCTTTGTGGAGGTGTCTATTTGTTTCACTCATCTTTCTGGCAGCCATCTGGCTGCACCTTCTTTGGTATCAAACAGACATATTGATCTCAGTCCCATATGAGAACTGGATCCAGGCCATTCCATTTAAAGGTAAAAGGGTCCTTCCACATAACTGTGACATAATTTTTATCAGTCTCAGGGTGCCAGAGGCAATCAGCAGCAGATTTGCCATGAGTGTCCAGATTTAGAAAATTGAGAACAAATAAGGCATGATGGAGAATATATTTAGGGGACCCCTTCTGGAGTATAACTCTCCCTTCTTTAACTTACGTAAACTGTTTTTGATAGTCTGGTGGACACGTTCAACAATGCCCTGTCCTTAAGGATTATAAGGAATGCCAGTAATATGTCTGATTTTAACTAGTGGCAAAACTCTTGAAAATTTTTCCCAGTGCAAGACTATTATCAGTCTTAATACTTTTAGGCTTACCTATGACGGAGAGACAATTTAAAACATGGGCTATAACATTTTTTGGAAGCCTCTCCAGTATGTAAAATTGTTGGGATCCGACTCCTAGCAGAAAGCGGCTATCATCTTTGCAAATATCTCGAACCATATACCCTGACAAGAGATTTATTTTTCAACAGCCTACAACAGCTGAGCACACTCTGATAAACATCTTGTTTAATCCCACATATCTTGTTTTGCTGTTTAGTGCCCCCAGCTGCAAGGCGCATGTGGTATCCACACCTACAAGGCACGTGGCAAAACATATAAATACACACTCATAAAGAGAATAATCTAAATGACATATCCATCAGGCTAAGAACTCTTTAGAACATCAATCAAAACATTAATATTTCTGTGGGAAAGCCAGGCTTCAGCCTTTAGGTCCTTGGTGGGAAATGGCTTGGGAATTCAGTCAAGAGTTTCCGTTGACTAAGCATGCACGTCACCATACTCTGTTTTATTCACATTCACAAGCTGTGCTTAGGGAGCATAGGAAGAGTGTTCTTCTACCAGATTTCCCGAGAGTAGGCCAAGCATTCAGAAGGAGGACTAGCAGGAAATCAGCCTGAGGGAAGGGGAGTGGAGGGCTCAGCCTAGTAGTTCCTTTTGGAAGACCACTCTTGGTCACAAGTCCAAGTTTGATCCCCAAAATTAAAAATAAAATTATAAAAGACCAAGCATGGTAGGCTATACTTGTAATACTCTCTAGAGGCACAGCCAGGGGCTCCCTGGCCAGCTCATCTAGCCTATTCAGAAAGTCACGGGCCAAAGAGATACTACTATCCCAAAACAAAAACAAAACTAACAAACCCACACCACCAATTGGGCTGGCTAGTCTCTTAAATGTGCACACATGTATACAATATAATAGAAATACATTTATATCATTTTATCTTGAGTTTAAAATTGTGAAATTATGTTATGTGTGTGTTCATGCACATGAACACAAATGCCTAAGGAGGCCAGAAGAGGACATCACATTCCTTGGAGTAGAGTCCCAGGTGTTTGTTTGTGAGCTTCCTGACTGGTTGCTGGGAACCAACTCTTTTCCTCTTCATGAGAAGTGTGTGCTCTGAACCATCTCTACAACATGGCTGTACAATTATAACATCTGTCTCTTTATGAGTGGTGTGTGCGTGCACGCTTAACTTTTGCTTGCTTTTTTAATCTAGCAAAAAAAAAAAAAAAAATGATACAGCCCCATCACAAGGCACTGAGCTAACAAAAGGCAAATCCCTTAAAGGTAGTTACCAAATATCAGGGCAATGGAAGCCTAGAACTGGGGAGAACAGGACATAAACAGGGAAATACTGGATCCATCCCTTCCCTCTCATTCTAGATCAGTGACTGCTCTATCCTTTGAACCTGTCACTCCACAGGATTCAGCTTTTCCAATAGGTGTTTATTTACCACAAATTTACTATTTTGTGATCTGAAGCTGAAATCCAGAGAATCACCTGTGCCAGATCAGCATGGTCTGATCTGCATATTGCATGGTCACATCATCTTTCATCTGGCATGTGTGTCTTCTCTGTTTGGGGTTGGGGTCTTTGCTAATCCCTCTTTTCAATTTTAAATCAACACATAGAGCCATTGCCTTTCCATTCAGAAATGACTCGGCTGAAGAAACCAGTTGCCTTAATTTCTTTCACACTGCTCAGCACCATAACCCTGGTCACAAACAGGTCAGCGGCTCTGGAGGAGTTTGTGGATTCTCCCACGCCCAGAGATTTACAATAGGACTTCACTCTCTGGAGTCTGGAGCCCTGAGGTCTAAACCTGAGGTGTCCACAGTCTCTCCCAGATAGGAACCAGGTGTTCTGCTTTGGGGAGAGATTTATCAAGTATTTTAGTAGTAATGAGACAGCTCAACAGAACTCCAGCAAGTATTTTGGACGATCAACTTACTACAGATTTGAAGGTAGTCAGACAAAACTGGTTTTTGTCACCTAACACATAACAATGGTACCGGAATATCAATTCATAATTTCTCACCCACGGGGACCAGAGTCAACATTTTGTGGAACTCTGCGCCCATCTCCCAAAGAAATTAACTAACATATTAAAACGTCCCATTTAAACTCCCTGTGCCCTAGAGCCACACCCAGGCAGATCTCAGTAGTTTTGAAAGGCTGGTAGATGACTTTTTCCTGGGTTAACTTCAGAGAGGTTTGTAAAGGCCTTGTCAGCTGAGCGCGCACAGGTTTTCTAACTTTGGAAAATTACTGGATCAATATCGAGGACAGAGCGTTGTTGGAATGAAGACCCAGCAGAGCGCTTGGACTGGCAGTCGGAGAGCTTGTCCCCAAGGGTCCTGACAGTCTGTCGTTAAAAGAAGTTTGAATTTAGAGTGGTACAATGGCTTGGGACGTTTCTCAGAGCTGTGCCTCACGCCTCACACGTCGCACTTTTTAAAATTCTCCTTTGTTCGTGTCTACTTTTGTGGTTGTTGCCACAGTATAGCCACCAGTTAGGGGACTGGAGCTCTGAGAGTCCCTAGAGAACAGGACCAACGGTATCTTTTCAGCAAAAGGTCCCCCGAAAAACAAGGACTGGGAGGTGGAGGCTGATGCACTGGGTTGGCCTCCTCCGTTACAGACTAGGAGATTGCGGGCGACTTCGGAGTCACAGATATTGGTTATCACCAAGGTAAGCATTTTCTGGGTGACCCGAAAATACTCATTTCAGAATCTCAAGTTGTCGACTCCTTCGCGACTTCATTAAAAAAGGACAAAATGACACCGGCGCCCATCCCAGAATTCCGGCGCCAAGGATGTGAAAGCTCGTTCTTGCCTCCTAGGGTTCTTGCTGAGACAGCCTTCAAACGCCGAGGAGCAGCGCTGGCGTCCCCAAAACTTCTGGAATGGCTACTGATTTAGTGACGAGGGTAAATCCTAGTTCAAGCTGAGCAGAGCTTGGCATCACTGCGATCCAGGACAAGCGTGTATGCTCCGAGAGGACTCGTCCCTGCGACGGACTAAGGCGCGCTGGCCCTGCACTCTTCTCAACACGTAGCGACTCCACAGCGATAGGGTCGGGAGAGAGCACGTCCCGCCGGTCCGGAAAATCGCACCCGGTCTGGGAACATATACCGGGCCTCTCCGCCACTGGTCCGGAATACCCTCCTCTAGAAAGCAGCTCAGGAGAGAGGCGCGATCTGGGGGAGGCCTGGCACCCACTGCGTTATCTAAATGGTTTTGGCGAATGTATTCTGAAATTGTTTAAAATTGGAAAGACTTCAAATAGTACTTGTGAGTAAGAGGGAGAAGTGGGCTGCAGAACTCCGTGTTGGCCAGAGTTTGTGCGTCGACTGAGCGAGTGTACTGGACTATAGGGCGAGTCTCTGTGGGTCCCACAGACCAAGCTGAGCAATGAGTGAGCGCAGGGTGACATTTGTTGCTGTGGTACAGAATTTTTTTCTGTTCATAGAAACTTTCTACTTAGAATAAGGCAAGGCTTGTAAATTTTTTTACATCTTAAAGAAAATCTTAAAATTTGGGGAAACAAAACCCTTTCTCATTTGGCAACTTTATCATTAAATATCTGTAGAGGCCATAGAGAGGATGTTTGGTGTGTGGCCGGTTAGCTCAGTTGGTTAGAGCGTGGTGCTAATAACGCCAAGGTCGCGGGTTCGATCCCCGTACGGGCCACATGTGTGCTATTTTTAGCAACTATGTTTTGCCTCCAAAATAAAAAATGAGGCGAATTTGTAAGGCAAACCACCTTGATTGTGTTTCCTTTTGATTGCCCTATACTGCTTTCTTATTTTGTTCTGCCCTTTTATTTCTGCCTGCTGTTATTCTAGAGACACTGAACTGAGGAATGTCGGGTTCAGAACTCCAAGCCCGTCATCAATGTCCAACTGCTTAGTGAGGTCCAAAGTGCTGCGGATTGAATTAGGGCTTTATACGCTAGCCAAGCACCATGCCACTAAGCCACAGCCCATTACTTGGGTACATTTAAAAGTCTATACAGTGAATGTGAGAAGTGTGCAGGCAAAAAGACGTGTGTTGTGCTCCCAAAAGTCACACAAATCTGTAGGAGGCATGATTTGTCCTCTCTGAGCAAGGATTGTGATGCTCCAAAACTAGGACAGCAGTGAAGGGCGGAGTACGGCCAATAAATACACATGCGGGGAGATTCCGAAAGGTTGAATTCAATGAAGCTGAGCAATGGAAGTGAGGTGTCCTAAGAGATGGGAATTTCGACTCCACTCATCTGAGGTGAATAAAACAGTGAGCCAAAGGCTTCTCAGACCCAAACATCTTCAGAAGTAGAATGGTCAGAACAAGTTTTAAGGGATGTTTCTAAGACTACAGTTTATGAAATTCTAGCTTTCAGGAAACAGAAAATAAAAATAGTCACAGCCTTCTACAACAGTGAAACAATTAAGGTTGCACACAACAGGGTCCATTTAATTGCTGACTCTATTCTCAACACTCAGGCCTTCTCTACTGGCTTCACTCGGCCTCCTGATCCTGGGTGCGTACCTAGGGATAGAGTAATGGGAATTTGTTTCTCCCTGCTGTGACATTATGTAATGGGAAAAAAATGGTTCTGGAGGATCTGCCGTTGCCTGTCCTCGGCTCTGCTGTGTCCCTTGTACTGACATGCATTCAGTCTCATTTTTTTGCTTTTTTTTTTTTTTAAGTGTCAATTGGTTTCTTTGAAATTGTTTACTCTTGAAACATTGCAAGCAGAACAGCAATTGCACAATGTAATTCAGGATTCATTTGTTAGCTGAGTAAAGAGTGGATGGCTTCACATTTGGTTTTGTGCCTTAATTGCAGCCAGGCACCTTCAGTGCACCATGCTGAGAAGGTGTCCGCCCTGCTTCCTCCAGCACATGATATAGTACTAGCAGATATTGATTCAAAGTGTCCAGTGTGACCTGCAATCCTTCCTACACATCTCACCTAACAACCAGGATCAGTTCCTGATTTCACTGTGATCAGTACCTATGTGTCTGTATGTGTACCCACTGTCAGCCTGCTACACAAGCAACTAATCAACCCTGGGTGGAAAAGGAAGCCTCTTTGCCCTCTCTGAGGTTGAACCTTAGGACCTTCTGGTCAGGAGTGTGACAGACTTGCTATTGCACTGAGACTGCCTCTCCCATCCACAACTTCACATTAGAAATGTCTTTGTCTCCAAGCACCCTGTATCCACTTGCAGCTTTTAAAGAACAAAGCCTCACTTGGATTTTGCTCCCTAGCAGCTAGTGCTGCATCTGAAGCATTTCACATCCAGAATGATGGCATCCACATCCCTCTGGGATTCATCTAAACCAGACCCTCTGAGCTGAGGGAGCAGGTTCACTTGCAACTGCCCTGTGCGCTCCCTGACCTCATGTTTCACTCCTCTGGCATTCTCTTCTCTCAGGAATCTTACCTCACTGCTCTCCTTAGAAGAGAAGTAACAAGGAGGTTCTTCATTCCCTGACTGAATGAGTAAATGAGCAAGTAGATAGTGTTCAAGCTCGTTCTGCTGGACATTCTGTATCCTCTGCTTCAGTCTGTGTCTAGGTGACTAGAGACATTCCCTCTTTCAATAATTCCACAAACAATCTGAGCTTTTCAGTTCCATATGCCCTTTAACTAATCGAAATGATCTGTTGAGTTTATTCCATGTAGCTCAGCTGAATTTTGACAGCAAAAGGACTTGTTGCGAATCTGCCCTTTCCAGAGGCAATGAAAGCTCAGGTAGATTGTTTTTCACAACATCTCAGAGTGGGGAAGTGACAAGGCCTGAATTGGGAAGCAGAGATTGAGTATCAAATAATGAGCTCTTTCTCTGCCTCAACTCCCCTGTCTCTGCCTGCTCTGCACATAACTCACTCGTTAACACACCAGATACCTAATCTCTCAACTTCCACAGCCTTGATTTAGACTGGGCTCCTGGTAATAGTCTCCTGCCCCAAGAGCTAGGCTCTATTGCTGTGGGACACTCCAGGGCAGTTCCAGACCAGGAAGGCATTTAAACCCCGGCTGCAGTAGGGCCAGGCAAGCACACCCGCTGCTTCCTCTTTCAGGAGGGAACTACTGTCCACCATCTTGTTTCAGCTTCCACAACAGAAGATGCTAATCCGGGAATCGGATATTCCATGGGGAATGTCCTGTGTTAGAATGTCCACTCATGACACCTCAACTCAAGAGGGTCCACTCATGACGTTTCAGCCAGAGAGGTGGAAGTGCCCTTGGTGGGTTTAATGGTTGTTTTCTAATCTGTCTAGGAATGTCACAAGGGAGCATTTTCAGTTAGAGCCTCTGGCAGGAGGCAGGGCAGAGTGTAGGGCATACTATGCTGCCTTCTGAAGGTAAAGACAAAAAGGAAGGTGGGTAGAGCAGGGTACTCGGAACCATCTCGAGGAGAACACTTTAGACACTGGAGAGCTTTTGAGAGAGCCCGGGCAGGTTCCTTAAATGGTCACAGCAAAGTGATTCTCTGTTTTTGCACAGAGCTTAGAAATGGGAAACTGAGACTTGTGGGAAAAGAACCAAGTCCCACACAGGCCCAATGATGTTGGTGGTGGCAGTGCAGGGCTGTGGGAAGCTCCCTTCCTGTGGGGCTCAGAACAACCTCTCACCAAAGCAGTAGAGTTGGCAAAAGATGGGCAAGGAAGGTTCCAGAGAAGTTATAGCAGGCACAATATGGAGGTTTAAGGGTGAAGTTCTACACCTGCACAGAAACAGTTCTTACTCAACTTTGTAAATGCTTACATGCATTTGCTAGATGAACACTGAAAGCTGAATGGAACTCAAACGTTTATACTTTTAAGTGTGACAGTAAAGAGTAAGATCAACTTAGTTGAAACCAGACATCTCTTCCACAGGATCCAACAGAAAACTTAAGAGTGCCATTTATAAGAGAATGACTTAAAAGCTGTGGAGGATGTGGGCATCGATCCCACTACCTCTCGCATGCTAAGCGAGCGCTCTACCATTTGAGCTAATCCCCCTACATGGGAGACAGTTCTTGTACTTTCTTTTATGGCTACTAATTTCTACTGTCATTCAAATTATTTGATATAGCTAGGGTCCAGGAATACATGATGGTAAAGGCTAAGAACACAGCCAAAATCCATGTCTCCCGATTGTAGGGAATGAGATGAAAGTCTGAACACACAAGAAAGTGAGAAAAACCAACCATGTTTCCGCCCGGTTTCGAACCGGGGACCTCTCGCGTGTTAGGCGAGCGTGATGACCACTACACTACGGAAACACCTTGAGACATTACGTTTTCCTAATTTCTACACACGTACCATGCACTCAAAACATGATTGATAAACGGTGTAATGTTGATTTTTTTTTTTTTTTTGTACGTATCACAGGGTAGCTAAATCAAAGTAACTAAAGTAACTGTCCCTCTCCCCCCAGCCCTTGGTGACACCACTTTACTCTGCCACTGCCGAGTGAGCACTCAGATTGCACACGGTAAGTAAAAAGTCCTGTGGAATTGTCCCTCTGTGGCTGGTTTACCTCAACAGCATGTCCTCACCTTCGATATTCAAGTGACTGCAAGTGACAGGCTTTTTAGAAAAGGCGGAGTAGCTAATGCTCCATGTTTGTCTGCTCTGTTTTCATCTGTCCATTGATGGAGAGTAGCTTGATCCTGTATCTTACTTACTGGAATAATCCTGCTATGAATGCAAACGTGTGGGTGTCTCCGAAGACACTGATCCATTTCTATGAATGTTCAGAAGACAGTGAATGTCTCAGAACACTTTGATTACGATACTGTGGCCATGTGCCCAGTGGAAGGCAGCCTCTGTGGTTCTACTTTCAATTTCTAAAGAAACCGTCATGCTAGAGCACCAGCTGCTCTTTCAGAGGACCTGACTTTGAATTCTAGCACCACAGGGGAGCTCGTAAACCAGTTCAGCTCCAGTACTACGGCATCTATTGCCCTCTTCTGGCCTCTTCTGGACACTGCATGTAAATACCCATACACGTAAGAACTACTAGACTTTCCTGTGGATCCACTCAGCTTTGCCTTCCTTTGTGTCAGCCAATGACACACAGAAACCCTTTTTACCAGGGATTCCCAGTGACCACACTGAGCTGAAACCCAGGAGCCTGTCCTCCTTACCCCACCTTCATCCCTGGGGACTTGGCCGCTTGGTGGGGCTCTAGGATCCCCTTAGCTCTTTCCCACAGCCCCCTCTGAGCCTTCCTCAAAGCGCACTCCATTCCTTTGTGTCAGCTATCGATCAGAAACGCTTTCTACCATGAACCTCCAGAAGCCACACTGAGTTGGGACAAAGCTGGGCAATTTCACTATCCTTCCTGCCCTCCATTCTGATCTCTCCAGACCTACCCTTAGTCCTGTAGCATCCTGCATGCCATAGCCCCTCCTCCCACCCCGCCGCCACCCAGTGGGGACCGGGTCAAGCCGGGTCCACTAGCTCTTTCCCACTGCCCCTCTGATCTTTCCTCAGAGCCCATCTCCATTCCTTTGTGTCACCCAGCAAGCTATAGGAGCCCTCTCTACCAGGAGCCCTACAGCCACCACACTTGCCAAAAAACCAGAGTGAGTGACAGTAACCAAAGAACAGAATACCCACCCAATAAGGACAGGAACACATATCTACACCAAGAAACACCTCAAGTATTTTAACTTCTCTACCAGATGAACAGGCAAGACAATAAGCCTTCCTGAGAAGCCAGTAGCCCTATTGCAATAGACCTTGAGAAATACAATATATGCAAAAAAAGCATAAGACAAGGACTTTAAAATAGTAATTATGAATGAGTTTAAGGACATTCACCTTTAAAAAGATAAGAAAAATGCCTAGCTGAAAAGTGTAAAAACAAACAGTTGAATGAATGTGGTAGTTTGAATGGAAGTGGCTCCTAAAGGCTCATAAGGAGTGGCATTATTTGAAAGGATTAGGACATGTGTCCTTGTTGGAGTAGGTGTGGCCTTATTGGAGGAAATGTGTCACTGAAGGTGGGCTTTGAGGTGTCAGAAGCATTAGCCAGGTCCATTGGCTGGCTCAATCCTTTTGCTGTGAACTGTAACCCAGCCAACAACTAAATTGCTTTCTTTTTAAGAGTTGCCATGGTCACAGTGTCTCTTCACATAATAGAAACCATAAGACAATGAAATGAGGAAAACATTTCAAGACAGGAAAATAGAAATAGAATCACTAACAAAAACCTAAACTGAACTAAAACTGGAAATTTAAAAAAAAAAAAAAAAAAAAAAAACTTAGGACGTCAAACAGAAACCTCAGAGGCAAACCTCATCAGCAAATTACAAGACATTCAAGAGAGAAATTGAAGACAAGGTAAAATGAAGTCAAAGAAAATGTTAAATATATTTTTAAAATCCAGTTACAAAACATCCAGAAAATCTGACAGAGGCACAAAAAACATCTTAACACAACATTTTAAAATTTTAAAATTTTTGTTTCATAAAAGAAAATTTTCCAAATCTAAAGAAGGAGGTACCTGTCCAAGTAGAAGAAAAATATAGAACATCAAATAGACAGGACCAGAAAAGAAACTTCCCAGAACACATAATACTCAAAACGTTAAATATATAGAACCGAGAAACAATATTGAAAATTGCAAGGGAGAAAGATCAATCTTATAAAGACATGCCAATTAGTATAACACCTGACTTGTCAATGGACAATCTGAAAGCCAGCATGGCCTGGACAGATATCTACAAACTCAGAGAGACTATATCCAGCAAAACTGTCAATCGCAACCAACAAGGAAAGAAAAACATTTCATAACAAAACCAAATTTAAATAATTTCTACCTCCCAATTCAGCTGGACAGAAAACATTAGGAGGAGAACTTCAATCTGATGAGATTAGCCACATCCAGAAATAAAATGATCCCAGAACAGCACATCAAAAGAGTGGAGAAAAATTCACACTGCAACAACAAAATATCAGAAATCAATAAACACCGCTCATTGATAACAGACTAGCAGGTTAGATTCCATCTTTCTACTGAATATAAGAAATAAACCTCCACATCAAGGACAGACAGCATCTCATGGTAAAAAGATGGAAAAAGGTATTCTAAGCAAATGGTCCCAAGAAGAAAGCAGGTACAGTTATTTTAATATCAGACAAAACAGGCTTCTATTCAAAACTGACCCAAAGAGATAAGGAAAGATACTACATACTCTCTAAAGGAAAAATCTACTAAGAGAATATTGCGATTGTAAACAGCTATGCACTAAATACGAGGGCACCCAAGTTCATACTAGAAATACTACTACAGCTAAAATCACATGTTTTTAACCCACAGTGATAGTGGGTGGCTTCTATTCCCCACTTTCCTTAATAGACAGGTCACCCAGACAAAAACTAAACACAGAAATACTGCAGTTAAATAACATAAGTCAAATGGACCTAGCAGACATCTATAGAACATTCCAACTAAACATGAGAGAATACACTTTCTTTTCAGCATCTAATGGAACTTGCTCTAAAATTAGCCACATAATAGGACATACACAAGTCACAACAGATATAAGAAAATTGAAATAACATTTTACCTCTTATCTGACCATCATGGATTAAAACAGCAGAAAACATACAATCTCTTGAAAACTGAAAAACTCACTGCTGAATGACAAATGGGTCAAGGCAGAAATCAAGAAAGAAACTGAATTCTTTTTAAATTGGATGAAAATAAAGACATGGCATGCCCATTACTATTGGACACCAGGAAGGAGATTCTAGGAGGCAAGCTCATAGCACTAAATGCCTACAGCAAAAGACAGGAGGGATCTTATCATAAGAAGTTGGTGACATACTGTTGTTTTGAACGCTCTAGACAATGACTACAAGGAGTAACAGCCATCAGAGAAGAGAGCAAGAAATAATCAAACCCAGAACTGAAATCAATGAAATAGAAACAAGCAAACAGACATAAAATATCAATTCAAAGAATCAATGCCATGAATTGCTTCTTTGAGAAAACCAACATGATTAACAAATTTTAGGAAGATTAAATAAAGTACCGGGAGAAGACCTATAATAATGAAAGTAGAAATTAGAAGGGAACATTATAGAGGACACTGAGAACATATCAAAATGTTTTCTGCCATGACCAAACTGGCTTCATCCTGGAGATGCAGGAATGGTTCAAATATGTAAATCAATAAACATAATCTACCACAAACAGATTGAAAGATAAGAAATACCATTATCTCATTTCTAACCCATAGAAAAGGGCTTTTGACAGTATAACTTTATAAGTTCTGTTACTCTAGAAGACTATGACTAATATACTACACAAGTCGATACATTCCTCTTACAACACAATATATCCTCTGGTTTCCAGTTCCATATGTTCTTACTACTCTTAAAGATGTGTTGGGTTTATTCCACATAGTCCAGTTGAATTTGTCAGCAGAAGTGTCAAAGGACATCTTCAACACCACAGGGCAGACCAAGGAAGGCTAAGTATGGAGTTGGGGATTAGCCACTCATCAGACTTCTTCTGAGAAAGCAAAACTTAATTCTCTGGGGCTGGCAAGAAAAGGGAAAGTAAATCACACACACCCAAAGGCCCCACGTTGGGTGCCAACTGCCCCGGCCCGTGGAGATTCAACAAGACCCTAGAGAAGGGGGCGAAAGAATGAAGGGACAAGAGACACAAAGAATGAGAGCTAGTCTGGAGTTCTGATCAAACTCTAAAACTTTAATTTCCGGGGCAGGTTATAAAGACACAGCAAAACGGGAAGTTTAGGCGAGGGTCATTGCTTAGGGCTATCTCACCAAGACCATGCCACTGTCATATCCTTATTGCCCTAGACCATCCCACTGTCATAACTGTGAACTTTTCTTCTGTGGCTGGGAACATAAAACATCAATGTTTCCATCCGGTTTCGAACCCAGGATCTCTCGCGTGTGAGGCGAGCATGATAACCGCTACACTACAGAAACAGGACAAGCACTTTTTTTTTTTTTTTTTTTTTTTTTTTGTAAATTTCTAATTCTATAAAGAAAGGTACATATTGTATAAAGTATGATGGAGGGGAATCGCATGCACGTAAAACACACAGAGGACAGGAGGTTGGGAGGGTCTGATCACCTGGAGACACCTCGAGGAGAGCGATGTAGACGCTGGAGAGCTGTTGAGAGAACCCGGGCAGATGGCTCAAATAGTCACAGCAAGTCCCTAAGGAAAGATTCTCCGGGGTTGTTTGTTTTGTTTTAGTTTTAGTTTTGTGGGGTTTTTGTTGTTGTTGTTGTGTTGTTTTGTTTGTTTGTTTGTTTTTACAGAGGTTAGACATGGAAAATTGAGACTTGTACGGAGGTTGCCACATCCCACTCATGCGGAGTGGAGGTTGGTCCATGCAATGCTGTCGGCAGTACAGGGCTGTGGGTAGCACCCGTGAGGAGCAGAACAATCCTCCAATAACGCGGTTGAGTGAGCAGGGATGTGCGATGAAAACAAAGATTCCAGAGAGGCGGGCAAAAGAACATACAGCATAGCGTGGTTTAAGAGAAAAAGCCTAAACCTATGTGTACAGAATAGGTTTTGACCCAGTGTCTGTCGAGTAAAGAATCAAATCTAGACGCTCAGCAGCATTTGTTAAATGAACATAGGAGAGCATGATGTGGATGTGAGAAACTGGAAAGTCAGAATGTGGTGAAGGACGCACTAAAGTTTATGTTTAGAGCGTGAGAGGAAAGCAGAAAGCTAATGTGGGTCATTTTTAATCTGTAATGTGTGGAGTTGAATATGTATGAAGCTGTTGGTGGAACCGAGGTGCGCAAAATAACATTATAACTGGAGGATGTGGGCATCGATCCCACTACCTCTCGCATGCTAAGCGAGCGCTCTACCATTTGAGCTAATCCCCCTAGATAAGAAAAGATTTATTTTGCACTTTCTTTTATGTCAAGTGCCTCCAGTGGTCCTTACACAAGATACTTGCTATGGCTAAGGTTCAAGAAACTATACCAGCCAAAGCTAAAATCATAGGGTCGAAAACTGATGTCTTCTAACTGCTCAAAAGTATAGGGAGTGAACTGAGAGTCTAAAAACACACAAGAAAGTGAGAAAAACTGTGTTTCCGCCCGGTTTCGAACCAGGGACCTCTCGCGTGTTAGGCGAGCGTGATGACCACTACACTACGGAAACACCCACAGCCAGTAAAACTTCCTAGTTTCAGGACATGGATTCAAAACATGCCTAGTAACCGGTTTGGGATTAGCCTGTGTTGTATTTACTCGTATTATAGGCTAACTAAATCAAAATAACCAAGGTGGTTGTCGTACTCCATCCGCAGCCTTTGGTGAGCCTCTCTACTATTGACGCCTGAGCACTGAGATCGCACAGTGTCAGTGAATTTCTCTCTCTGTGGCTGGTTTACCTCACTCAACTCCATGTCCTCAGCTTCTTCATCCTAGCGGTGGGAAGTGACAGAGCCTCTTTATAAAGGGCAGAGTAACTAATGTTTCACGTGTGTCTGCTGTGTTTTCATCTGTCCATTGATTTTGTATCTTGGTTATTATGAATAATCTTGAATGTGAAGACAAGAGTGTCTCAGAAGACAAGAATTCATTACCATGAACAAAGCAAACATGAGCCCATGACTGGCAATGAATTGTCATATTAGTACCTCTAATGGCTATAATAATTTAAATCACCAAAATTGTGCAAGCATCCTCTTTTTTCCACAACTCACCAACACTGGCTCCAACACTGGCTCTTTTTGTTTGTTTGTTTTTGTTTGTTTTGTTTGTTTGTTTGTGGCTGTCCTGGAACTCAACTCACTCTGTAGACCAGGCTGGCCTCAAACTCAGAAATCCACCTGCCTCTGCCTCCCAAGTGCTGGGATTAAAGGCATGGGCCACCACTGCCCCACGGCCCTTTTCTATATTTGAGGATGGATAGCCCTTTCTGGAGGACAGGAGTTGAGGTATACTCAGTGGGATCTGGGTCTCATTTTCCTGGTCACTCATGAGTTGGGCACATTTTCATAAATTAGTTTATTCTTTGTCTTCTTTGAAAAACAGGTAACCTGATTTTTTTCCTCCATTATGTCAGGCTATTTGTTTTCTACCTATCGTGCTTTGTGTGTATTTGGGCATCAACTTTCATGTGATGTGTGGGTTTTTTCCATGCTTTCTCCCACTCTGTACACTTCCTGGGCCTCTGTTGCTCATATGTTTGCTTCACTGTGCAGAAGTTTGTGGTTCTGGGTAAGGAGCTGTGTCTTCTGTCTTTGTTTTGGTAGCCTGTGCTTTTAAAATGCATCCAAAACCACAGCCAGACTTGTACAATGGTGCTTTGCCCTTGTGCCTTCTTCTAGAAGTTTTATGCATTCAAGTGTTATATTTGAGTCTTTAATACATTTGGCATTCCCCCTTCCAGTTTGTTGTGAGATGTACTCAGTTTCATTCTTCTGTATGCAGATATCCAGATCCCAATGTGGCATATTGAATAGAGTATTCTTTCCCTGATGTGGCCTCACGTTTATGTTCTCTTTTAGGTTTTGTTGTTTTGTTTTTAGAAAGTTTCACCCAATACCCCAATATGACTTAGAACTCACTGTATAGCCCAAGCTTGGTCAATCCTCCTCCCTCAGTCTCTTGATACTGGGGCTGCAAGCATGAATCAATCATAGAAACACAAAGAAACACACACACACACACACACACACACACACACACACACACACACTCACACTCACACATACTCACCGGCTGTGTCTTAACAACTGTTTGAAGAATGAATTGACTATTGATTCATAGAGCTATTCTGTTTCATTGGTCTCCCTATAATGTCAGCACCATAGTGTTCGGGTTACCGTAACTTTGTAGGCTATATTTCTGAGTCAGATAGTATGATGACTCCAGTTTTGTTAAGTTGGGGGTTTTTTGTTTTGTTTTTTGCTGAAATGCTATCATTTCTTTCACTGTTTTCGTGTCCTTTTAAATGTTTTATAGTTTTCAAATGTTTTATAGTTTCAAAATGTTTTGCTAGATTAAATGTATTATTTCTATTTTGTAGCTACTGTAAATTCTTTTTCAGGCATTTTATGGCTAGTGTTTAGAAATGCTGCTTGTCTTTGTGGCTGATACTACACCTTACCTAAATCTGTCAATTCTAGGTGGTTTGAATCCTCTATCCTCACCTGAGGTTGCCCTTCTGCTACCCAGCATGCTCTTGAGCTTTTAAATGAACACTTTTGCTTGCTGGACGCCAGAGTCTCGTTCTAAATTATTTTATTGTGGAGACCAAGGAAAGAGGCTGGCCTCCCTCATAAACTTGCCCTATTCCAGCACTGACTCAAAGTTTTCATGAGATAGCTCAGAGGATTGGGACGTAAGGTACCAATACTGAGTTATGAGAGACCTAGCCTAGGAATCTTTGAGCAGCAGTAAGCAGCTTAAATGGAGTGGTTTTATTGTCACACCACAAACCTGGGGACAGAAATGACAGTGGCTACTGCAGTGTCTTCTGATGTCATTGGGACCTATGCTCCTCCTGATGACCTGGGCTCCTAACACTCACACGGCAGTTCACAACTGTCAGCATCAGGGGATGTAATGTCCACTGTGTGCAGACATACATGAGGGTAATCACCCATACACATAAGAAAAAAATTTGTTAAAAATCAGTTTTTTAAAAAGAGCAAGGATAGGTAGTGGTGGTGCATGCCTTTAATCCCAGCACTCAAGAGGCAAAGGCAGGCAGATCTCCGTAAGTTCAAGTCCAGGCTAGACTACAAAGCAAGGTCCAGAGCAGCCAGGATGGTTGGTTACACAGAGAAACCTAGTCAGGAAAAACCTAAATTAAATAAATAAACAAATAAATAAAAAACGAGAGCACTCTTCCTTATATTTAACCCACATCAGTCTGTAACTAATTTCCAGGGATAGCCATCACACAAACAAACTAATCCATAGTCCATATTGCCAACTGAGATGCAGCAAGTATGGACACAATGATGTTAACTGCACAGGACTCCACACTGCATTACAAGTAGGAGTCAGCTAGCTTTGGCTGTAACTCCACACCACAGATCCCACAGCTAGTAATGAAGTCACAAGGCACTATCTGAGCCTGAAAAACACTTTGTCCTATCTTCTTCTTCTCTTCTTCCTCTTCTTCCTTCCCCTTCTTTTCCTCTTCTTCCTCTTTCTCCTCCTCCTCCTCGCCACTTCCTCCTCACCATGTAGCCCTGTCTGTCCTGGAACTAAGTATGTAGACCAGGTTGCCTTGAACTCACAGAGATCTGCCTACCTCCCAAGTACTGAGATTAGAGGTTTGTACAAAGTCCAGCCAACACTTGCTTTTGTCAACGTTTCATTATTGGGCTCTAGTCACACAGAACAACTACATATTATTATCTTTCACCTTAACTTTCTCTCTGTTCTTAACATTGTTCCTGTAGAAGTGGCTTTATGTGGACAGAGTAGGCTTTCAGAGACCCAGAAGAAGATGTAACTGTGCCTTGTATTAGCTATGTGACTGTTTAGACTAAGAGCTTCCTGACACTCCTTATCACTGTCACAAGTAGATGATATTTTCCAAATTGGTTGTCAAAGCAAACATCACAGGTAGCAGAGTGCAGAAAGTGTATTACTTAGGATTCTTATAAAACCTGTCCTCACAGCAACTCAGAGAATTAGTAAATATTTATTTATCTCCAGAAATAAGACAGTGCTTCAGCCCCACAGAAGCAGGATGCTCACCTTAGGAGGGACCACTTCATGAGCTGGGTGTTATCAGACTCTCCAAGTCATAAAGTAGGACATGCACAGCAGCAGTCTGTTATCAAATGGAAGTGGTATATACGTGGTTGAGTCTGAGCAGACCTGAAGGTGCAAGCAAGTTACATGAAGAAGTTGCTCAAATACCTATGGCTTCTACTCCTGTTACAATGCCATCTGCTACCAAGCATGTGCCTATAGTCTCATGGGGTGTTCCCTATCATCGGCTGACTGAAGAAGAGAAGACTAGGACCTGGTTTACAGATGGCTCTGCACGTTATGCAGGTACCACCCAGAAATGGGCAGCTGCAGCATTACAACCTCTTTCCGGGACAGCCCTGAAAGATACGGGTGAAAGAAAATCTTTACAGTGGACAGAACTTCAGGTACACATGTAGTACACATGGTACTACATTTGTTTGGAAGAAATGGCCAGATGCACGACTGTTCGCTGACTCATGGGCTGTGTAGCCAATAGGTTGGCTGGATGGTCAGGGACTTGGAAAGATCACAATTGGAAAATTGGTGAGAAAGACATCTGGGAAGAAGTATGTAGATAGATCTCTCCAAATGGGCAAAGGATGTGAAGATACTTGTGTCCCGTGTAAATGCTCACCAAAAGGTGACTTCAGCTGAGGAGGAGTTCAATAGTAGATAAGTAGATAAGGTGACCAGTTCTGTGGATAGTCAGCCTCTTTCCCCAGCCATCCCTGTCATTGTTTAATGGGCACATGAACAAAGTGGCCATGGTGGCCGAGATAGAGGTTATGTTTGGGTTCAACAACACTGACTTCTACTCACCAAGGCTGACCTGGCTACAGCTGCTGCTGAATGCCAGGTCTGTTAACAGCAGAGACCAACACTGAGCCCCAGATATGGCACCATTCCTCAAGGTGACCAGCCAGCACCCTGGTGGCAGGTTGACTACATTGGACCACTTCCTCTGTGGAAAGGACATTTTGTTCTTACTAGAGTAGATACTTACTCTGGCTATGGATTTGCCTTTCCTGAACATAATGCTTCTGGCAAAACCACCATACGTCGACTTACAGGAGCCCTGGTCATTTTGGGCTTCTAATGCCCTTGAACCAACAGGCTAAGAACAGAATAAGTGTTAGGAGGGGTGATAGATCCAGATTACCATGGGGAAATTGGATTGCCTCTCTACAATGGAGGTAAGAAGGATTATGTCTGGAATGTAGGAGATCCCTTAGGGAATCTCTTAGTACTAATCCATGTCCTGTGATTAAAGTCAATGGGAAACTACAACAGCCTAATCCAAAGTATGACAAAGGACACAGACCCATCAGGAATGAAGGTATGGGTCACTCCTCCAGGAAAAGAGCCAAGACCTGCAGAGGTGCTTGCAGAGAGTAGAGGAAATACAGAATGGATAGCAGAGGAAGGTAGTTATAAATACTAGTTAAGGCCACGTAACCAGTTGAAGAAACAATGATTATAAAGTAATATGAATGTTTCTGTTCTATTTTGTTAAAAACACATTTTCTTCCAATTTCTTTAACATCAATTGGTATTTAAGTTGAGCTACTAAAAGGGACATTGCCTCATTGTAAATTTACAAATGTGTTTGCAATTGTATGAGGAATAGTTATATCATGTTAGGCATATTCATGACCTTGTTATTGTCTCATGTGAACATAAGTTATTATTTGTGTCACGTTGACAAGGGGTGGATTGTAGTGGCTATTCCTGGTTGTCAATGCAGAGTTGGAAGGCTCACCTGTAATCCTGATCTTGAGACTGGAAGATACAAGTTTTTGAACTAAATCTTGGCATGGAGATCTTGAGTCACAGTGGCTATGAATCTCAGGAGACAAAGTCAAGCAGATCTCTGAGTTCAAAGTCATCAGTCCCAGATCCAGGCTGTTGGTACACACCTTTAATCTGGGCCACACCTGCTGGAGACCTACGTAGAAGACATTGGAAGAAGGAAGACTCCCCTTCGCTTGCTTGCCTTGTGGGACTGAGCAACTGCTAGATCCTTGGACTTTCATTCACAGCTGCTGTTGACCATTGTTGGGGAGTTGGACTACAGACTGTAAGTCATCAGCACATTCCCTTACTATATAGAGACTACCTGTACGTTGTGTGACTCTAGAGAACACTGACTAATACAGGAGCATCGGGATCTATCTCCCAAGTAACTGAGATTCATGGGTGGAGAAGAATCATGCCTGTGCTAAAGTAACTGAGAGGCATGTGTGGCTTCAAAAGAAGTTGAAACTTACTGAATGAAAAACTAAAGCATATAAAAATAAATTATTTTTTATTTTCAAATATAAACCTCAAATTGGACCACTAATCCAATTCCTGTTAATTCAGCCCCCCCACCACAGTGAACAAACACCACAGACCATTACCCTACTGGAAGGCAAGTCCACTCTTCCAGCCAGAAACTGTCAGGTGCCCACTGAGAAAGGGGCAGGCAATCAGAAATCAAACAAAACGCAAAAGGCACCTACAGTAGTCTTCATTATGAATAGGACGAGTAAGGTTCTCAGTCTGGCGCTTGCAGGATTTGGTCAAAGTAGGTAAAAGACACCAACAAAAAAGGCCTTTTACCAGACTCTTGGTCTGTGGAATAGGGAAAACATCTGCCTAGATGGTTACACTCTGAAGGAGGCAGACCAGAAGGGGACAGGGCTGGTTCCTTCTTCCAACAGGAGTCTCTTACTAGCTATGGTTCTTCCTTGCTCTCTGCAGGTAGAGGGGCTCCAAAGATCCTGGCAAGGAGCCCTCGGTTGGATCGGGCCTGGTCCTGGATGGTAGCCAGCCGAGCTCGTTCCCGCCCTCCTGGCCGTGCTGCTTTCCGGTCCCTCAGCTCCTGCTCAGTAGGACGCTGAGTAAATGTCCAGGAGCTATTTGGTCGAGTAGCATCCCCATCAGCTGCAAGGAAGCGTTGTCCCTGTTCTACATTTCGAAGATAGAAGTCAGTCTCTCGCTTTGCTTGGGCGACCTCTGCTCTCAGGCGTTGCCTTCGTACCTGGCGCTCAAAGGCAAGGTGTTCACTGAGGTGGGACCAAGTAAAACGATGCAAAAACTGTGTGCAGGAAAACAAAAAAAAAAAGTCAAGATAGGGAAGACCAGAACAGGAGAAGAAACCGGGAGCTGCTTAGATCTAGCAAGGAGGATAGGGTGTCATGGGCTGGAGGTAAGAATCAAAGTGTGGCGGGGAAACCCAGACCCTCACCTTGAGGTTCCACAGGTCATAACGGAAGGGACTGCGCTTGCGGGCGCCCATGGGCGTGTTATGCAGACTGGCTGCCACTCGCTTGGCTATGCGCTTGTCTCGAAACTCCACCCAGCCTTCGGTATAGTCCTTGCTGTATTTAGCTCCCTTCTTTCCTCCAGCGGCTGCGGCTGCCTTCTTTTTGCGTTTCACAAAGCGGTCTGTGGGCCAAACACAACGCACACCCTGGTCAAGCACCCACTGAGACAAGCCTCAGTTTGGCCAGAAGTCCAAACCTGCCTGTTTAGGTGCCGATTTACCGTTGTTGATGGAAAAGGGCTGTCTGTATGGTGCAGCTTCTCCTTTAACTCATTCCTCCCGTCAAATGACAACTTTCTGAACTTAATAATGGCACCAGTCCCCACCTCCAATTCCAAATTGTGCATGTCAAGAGGTGTAGGAGACTGAAGGAGGCTAATCATACAGTTTCAGGGACTATTTGAAAATCGAGGGGGCTGGAGAGATGGCTCAGTGGTTAAGAGTACTGACTGCACTTAACCTCTTTCAGAGATCCTGCATTCAATTCCCAGCAACCACGAGGTGGCTCACAACTATCTGTAATGGGATCTGATAACCTCTTCTGGTGTCTGAAGACAGCTAGAGTGTACTCGAATAAAAAAAATAAACAAATAAATCTTTTTTAAAAATCGAGGGTATCTTTCAGGCCTTAGTTATTAGAGCACTATCTGTATCCACTCACCCTTTCCATTTTCCTTCCCCGCGCCTGGTATCTAAGGGACGTGTTACATGCTTAGCAGCTAGTAGGGAGCCAGAGCCTTCCAAGAGCCAACACCCCACGCCTCATACGTGTACCGCCAAGAAAATAAGTCATGCCCGCCTGCCTGCATCGCCACCCTCTCCTTTTGACGCAGGGCTTACCCTCGGCCTGGAAGAAAACGCGTCCCACCTCGCCGTAGGCGCTGAGCAGGTTGCGTACGTGCAGGGGCCGGAATCGCGGCGGGACGTGGCCCAAGTACACAATACCCGGAACAACCTTTTTCTTCTTCTTGCTGCTACTGCTGTTGGCCGCATCCTCGGCTTCCTCCTGCTCCTCCGCCGCCTCTGCATTCAGCTCTTCCTCTTCCTCCATCGCCGCCTTTTGCTCCTCTACCAACTCTCTTGCCTTCACCATGGCAGATATGGGGAGCACGACAGCCGTAAATCTGTCGCTATCTGATGACGTACATCCTGCGAGCCAATCTGCGGTTTGGGCGCAAGTGACGTAAATCCTGAGTGCCGTTCTACGGCGGGGCGGGGCGGGGCGGGCAGACGGGACAAGGCGGGGAGGGGAGGGGCGGGGCGGGACGGGGCGGGACGGGGCGGGACGGGGCGGGACGGGGCGGGACGGGGCGGGCGGACGGGGCGGGACGGGGCGGGGCGGGGCGGGGCGGGGCGGGCCCAACAGACTGGACTCTAAAGAAGGGGTGGGAGCCGCAGGTTGTGGGTCCTGGTAGAATCTTAGTCGAGCGCAACCCTGATCTGAGACAAGCTCTCACGAAATATTTTTAATTTTTTAAAAACTGCGTATGAATGATTTTTGCCTCCAAGCATCAAGAGCGTGCCCTAGTGCCTCTCGCGGGATTTTTGCAGACCAGTGTTAGGAGAGTGTGTTGTAGAGACCAAAACAGCGTCTTCTTCCAGGACGGTGGTGCGAATGTGGTTGAAGGGATAACTCACATGTTAAAAAAGTTTTATGAAGTGCAACTTGTAAACTTCAGTCTGAGCTTTGAAGTTTTAATTATTTGAAGTTTCAACTGAGTTTTAAACATTTTTAAAAGTTTTTGAAGCAGCTTATAAATTTGCACATATACTTTTGGAATTTTAATTGGAGTTGCGGTTTTAAAATTTCAAACGCGCCTTTAGTAATTTTACACTTCGCCTTGTGAATATTTAAATCTGTAAATGTATGAGTAAAAAGCTTGTTTGACTACTGTTGTGTTCGAATCAATTGCAAGTTGATGAGTACAAGTTCTCAGTTCAGCTCACTGCCCCGTGCAGCCTCGGAACAGCCGCCAGGGGGCGCGGTCCGTACACCAGCTGGCCGCCTGCGTCACTAAGAAGTCGGGTCTCGCTGTTGGGACCTTAAGGCCCAGCTCAGTGGCCACAGCTATGCTTCAGGCTCGTAAGAGCAGCTGATGACTATCGAGCGATGCTGCTAGAAATGATGTACTAACCTTCCCTCCTGCTTTACCGACGGAGCCCAAGATGACGCTGAGGACTTAACTTTTCCCTCACCAAAGCCCTACATAAATTTTTTATCCTTCGTCGTCACGAAAATTATAGAAGACAGAAGCCAGAGCAACGGTGTCCGCAGACTCTGGGCGTTAATTTGTAAAGTTCAGGTGCGTCTGAGGACCTAATAACTAAAGCTGACTTTGGGGACGTTCACTGAAGAGAGCTTGCTGTTGGTTACCTCTGCTCCTTTTATTAAAAGTGAATGTGGAGAGAAAAGACCCCTGCTTTTCATTTTTAACTATTTCACCAGCAATGGTGACACTTGAGAGCGTCTTACAGAGTTCAAAACATTGAGAGCTGGGGGAGGGGCACATGTAAAGAAGATACAAGAGTGTGATGGCTAAGTGGCAACACCTGTTGCTTTCTCTACTTTGTATGTGCTTGAAATTATTGTTAATGGAATGTTTATACACATTAAACGTCAAGTCAACCGGAGGTAGTGGCAACCCTGTAATCCTCAGCTCTTGGGAGATGGAGAAGAAAGGAAGTTCCAGACCAACCTGGGTTACAAGAGAGACCCTTTGAAATTTTTGTAGATGAGCATAGAGCGGATCGTGAAGAATCTTTGAGTCGTCAATGAATGAACTTGCGAATAGTCGTGTAAGGAATCTTCTCTTCGTTACCCCTTATCTTGACCCAGTCTGGATTTTGTGAAAAATAACTGCTTCTGGCAATTCAAGGAATACCTTAATCGTTTTGTTTCTTTGTACTGTTGGGCAGCTGAGGTTTGTTTATCTTACCTCAAATCCTACGATTGAGTATTTCAAGTAACATAGGTTCACTGCATTCTCCAAATTTCCTTGAAAATCCTAGTACTCCAACCATCAAAAACTCACTCCTTCGAGCCGGATTCGAACCAGCGACCTAAGGATCACTCCACTAACACCCTACAGTCCTCCGCTCTACCAACTGAGCTATCGAAGGAAGATACCTGGACTTTCTTTAACATTTGTAAAATAGTTGGTGGACTTGTTCTGATTCATATTGAAATACGAGAAAAATTTTTGGGGGATACTAGGATATTCTAAAACTAATTTAGCTAGTGATCCTTCAACAGGTGTTTAAGAACACGTTTGAGTTGAATGCTTTTAATGTATAAGTGTTTTACAGATTTCCAAAAACTGCTCCTAAGAATGTTCACGAACCCTTCCAGACAGGACCATCCACTCCTTTGTTGCCCTTTCCCTGCTGTGCTGTCCACTCTCAGCACCTCCTTTATTAGAAATAGTGAAAATGGCAACATAGACAAACAATACCATCCTGAAGCAGAGCTAGTGCCCACTTCAAGGAAACTCGTGATTCTCCTTTCTGAACAAGGAAAACCAGGGGTAGACACAAATGCATGAGACATAATACTTGAGAGGCCTTTGACAAGTAGTAAGGAGTAGTACATACTATTTTTCACAATTGTAATGGAACAAATAAATGAAACCTCCCTCCCTCTCTCTCTCCCTCTCTCTCTCCCTCTCTCTCTCTCTCAAGCAAAAATTTGAACTATTTCATTTTTAAGTGTGCTGTCATGCTCGGCTAGCAAATACCTACAGTGCCATTCAGTTTCCTGATCCTAAGAGAGAAAATGAATCTGCTAGGAAAAACAAGAAGCCATCCGGGGATATTTTTATGGAATATATAAGTTTCGAAAAATTTGGATATTATATACATTATGGCATGTTTCTGGCGTGTTTATATATTTTTGCAAATGTTAAAGAGTTCTATAACATCTTCCTTCGATAGCTCAGTTGGTAGAGCGGAGGACTGTAGAGCACTGATGGGGTGATCCTTAGGTCGCTGGTTCGAATCCGGTTCGAAGGAATATTCTTTTGAAAAGATGGTGACAATTCTAAGATTTTCAAGGAAATTTGGAGAATGCAGTGAACCTATGTTACTTGAAATACTCAATTGTAGGATTTAGGGTAAAATAAACAAACTTCACGAGCTGTGCTGTACAATACAAAGAAATAAAATGATTAAGGTATTCCTTGAATTGCCAGAAGCAGTTACTTTTCACAAAATCCAGACTGGATCATGAGAAGGGGTAACGATGAGAAGATGCCTGTACATATAAACAGCTCTATTAAAAAAATCGTCTCACTAAAATGAAAAGCTTAAGCTAAATGTACTTTATAGGCATAAACCTAACTCTTTCAAATATGAATTTGTAAAGATTGCTTGATTACTGAAGTTCTTATTGCATTTTATATTATCTTTTGATGGCATTAAAAAACACCTCCTTCGAGCCGGATTTGAACCAGCGACCTAAGGATATCAGGGTCATAACCTACAGTCCTCCGCTCTACCAACTGAGCTATCGAAGGGAGGTACAGAATCTGTTTGACTTATCAAATAGATGGTTATTTTGTTCTATTTTCTGACTTACTTTAGATGCAGGTAACCATCAGGAAAATCTTTTAAGGCCTTCAGTGCCCTTGTCCTACGGTGCTATCCTGTCTCTTTAGGGGCTCCTCTCCCTATTAAAATGGAAATGGCAGCGATACCATAGATAGACAATACCATTCTGAAGCAGAGCTGTTGCCCAGTTCACCTTAGAAACGAGGAAATCAAGAGTGAATGCAAAAGCATGAGACACGAAACTTAAGAAGTTTTTGCTATGTGTTTTAGATTGGTTTCAATTGCTGTGTTAAAATACTATGACCATAAGCAACTTGGGGAGGAAAGGGTTTATTTAACTTAAACGTCTTGATCACAGTCCAGCATACGGGAAGCCTGGGCAGAAACTCAAGCAAGTCAGGTACTTGAAGGCAGAAAATGAAGCAGATGACATGGAGGGGTGCTGCTTACTGGCTTGCTCACCGTAGTTTGGTCACCCTGCTTCTCATATAACTCAGAACCACTTGCCTAAGGGTGGCATCACCCACAGTGGGCTGAGCCATTCCAACCAATGGTTAATTATGTAAATGCTCCCACAGACTTGCCTACAGGCAAATCTGATAGAGGTATTTTCACAACAGAGGTCCCCTCTTCCAGATGGCTTAGCTTATGTCAAGTTGAGAAAAGCTAATCACAGCGAGTATTTAGTAATGCCCTGGCCCATGTTATGATGCACAATTACACTGGAGCAAATACACATAACATACCATAACAACACATAATTGAAACTTAATACATTTAATCACTCCATCTTTATGCTGCTATGCTTGGTTGGTGCTACTCAGCTTCCTGGTGCCTGAAACAGAAGAGCACCACGGGAATGCATAGGAAGCCATCCAGGGAGATTTTTATTTGTTGGAGTTTATAACTTTTAAAGTTTATTAAGTATGAAAAGTTAGGAGCAGAGACTGCATAGGAGAGAAGCTGGAGAGCTGAAGGAAGGCTGTAAGGAGCTGGAGCAGTCTAGGTGCACCAGAAAGCCTCTGAGAAAGAAAAACCATACACCACCAACAAAATCAGACGCTGGAGACATTTACAAGCTCTGCCTAGTCTCCTAGGGGAACAGGGAGAGGGTCCCTCTTTTATGACCTTACACCGACCTTTTCTCAATACTACCGTCCCAGATGAAACGACCACACATTTTAGGTATGTGTAGAACCGTCGCAGGTGGGGCAGAGTGTGGTGGGGACACACTATGCAAAGGGATTAAACTAATAATGGCTTTATCTGGGAAACGGTACGTTACGTTTTGCTTTGCGGTAAGCTTGGTCCAGCCTCATAAAATTTTTTGCTAAATGTCAAGACCACACGGGACCCCACTGTCTGTCGCATATATCTAATTCATGGTTTAAAAAAAATAAAAATTAAAAAAAAAAACAAAAACCCAAGTATTGTGAACAGAGGACACATTCTACATATTCTACAAGGAGGAGAGCAGGAGGGATAAGTCCAGATAAGTCTAAACGACTAAGTACCCATCAAAACACTTCTCCTTCGAGCCGGATTCGAACCAGCGACCTAAGGATACCTCAAGGGAAAGTTAAGCCCCCTACAGTCCTCCGCTCTACCAACTGAGCTATCGAAGGATATAAGTAATGTCTACTTAATAATGTTATCTGGTCTCGATTTTGCTTTTGCTTTGTTAACGACATAACTATTTCTCTTAGGTGTCCTCAAACATTGGACACACTCTGTATAGTGATGCTCACAGTTTCAGGAAAACCAAAACCTAGTGAGGTTCCCTGTCCTTGACCCTCTCCTAGATGTTCTGTAGCCGGCTTGTCCTTTCTCCATTACATCCTTTCTCTTAGATTTATCTAGGTTTTCTAGATTAATGATATGGTTGCATCAAGTATGAAACAACTGGAAAAGCTAGTTGTGGGTTGTAGACAGCCATGGCCAGTTTATTTTGGTACTTGGGTATTTCTTCCTGAAAGTCGGGAGGTGGCACCATTTAGCAATTGCCAAAACTTTAGTGTGAATTTTCAGATATTCCTTATCTTCGACCACAACTGAGCGTTTGGGAAGTTAACAATCAATCTAGTGTTACTGGAACCCCAAAATTTGTTCCTGCTAAAAAACCTCATTAGTGGGAGTGTAATCTTGCAGCAGATGGATCTGTGCCTTGGGAACGGGTTAGCCTTTCCATCCTCTTCCACGCCTACACTTGTCATAGTCATTTGAAAGATAAATCGAGGCCAGATTGGGCAGATTGTGTCCAGTAAGAAGGAAGAATCTAGACAGTGATGAATGTCAGGCCAAGTCTGACTCTGAGAGGAGTAACAGTGGGTTTCTATACACAATTTCAGCATCTGAGATTTAAAATCTCTTACGCGGAGGGAGCTTCTTCCCACAGAAAGCCATTCTCCTGTTGTCAATCCTGACTGTAATGAATAAGCAAAAGAGAAAAGTAAGTGTTGAGGGTGGTCTGAAGACGCTGGTAAGGCCTCCATGCACAGCTCAGAGATAGAGGGTCAGGTTTGGGGATGTGTGTTTCTTTTTCTTTTCTTTCCTTTTCCTATTTGTTTATTCATTTATTCCTTCATATTTACAGAACCTTGTTTTCTAGCTCTGACTAGCTGGTATTCGTAAAGTAATCCAGGCAGGCCTCCAACTCAGCATTCCCATCCCCGCTGCTGAGACACACCACCCCACAACCGGTCTAGAATCACTGACTTAAATGGTTCGCTTTCTTTCTTTTAGTTCTTATTATCTTGCTCCGATTTTATTGAGTTTTTAAAAACAAACATTAAGCACACAAGCGGAAGTCTCTTTGATAAGCTTTCAGAAGAAGAGGCAATTGGACCTGTGCTTGTTGACTAGGGACCTCACTCACCACAGTCCGATCTAAAACCTGGAACATCATGACTTCGGGTTCCTCTTCGACTATACAGTGAATTTCAGGCCGTCGAGGGCTAGCTATATGGCCCTACCTCAAAATTACCAGCGTATCGATATTTACTTTGGAAAATTAAGTTTGAAACTCCTCGAAATGGTGCCTGTAGAATTCAAAGGAAAGAAATTAACCAGAAACAGACGTCATCAGTCTTGGCCATGTGGCCTCCGGCAGTAATTTAAAGAAGAGAGAGAAAGAGAGAGAGGAAGAAGAAGAAGAGGAGGGGGAAGGAGGAAGGGGGGGGGAAGGAGGAGAAGGAGGAGGGGGGAGGAGGAGAAAAGGAAAAAAAGAAAAGAAAAAAAAGAGAAAAAAAGCCAGACAAAGGACTGACCTTGAAGAGCGAGTCTACTTGAATTGTAGAGATCAAAGAGTCGATTTCTGGACCCAGTTGCGTCAGTCGTGGAAGTTAGAAGACGTGAAGGATATGAGGATTGCTTCGGACCAAGAAGTGAGCCAAAGTCGAGCCTAGGGAACTAGATTATTTTTCTCGGCCGAATGTTTTATTCCGATCTGGCATCTGGTTTCTGTGCACAGGGTCCCAGCATTAACTTCTTGCCAATCCCAGCACCGTTGTTTCAGTGATTTCTGCGTCCTGGCCCATTTGTACGTACCCCTGTGTGGTCCTCGGAACTGGGAGGTACCCGGCACTCTTCCGTGACCACCAAGCCACAATCTCACACTTTTAGCTTCGTTTTGCTATGTAAAACAAGATGGCCTCAAGAGAGGGCAATTCTCCTTGCCTTAGGACTTCTTTCTTCCCCTCCCCTACAGTTCTGGGATTATAAAACATTACACCTAATCCAGGAAACTCTTTCTTAAATACTCTAACTTCTATACTTCCGTTTTTATCATCTTGTCCGGATTTAATTGGACTTTAAAAAAAAAATAGAATCAACAAACACATTAATACCCCCTCCATCCCCCTTCCCCACCCCCACCCACACACAATCTCTATTTGATAAAACTGAAAACACCAGCTAGCAGTGAGTTACATCCAGATATCAAAAAGGAGCAAGGTAGCAAGCAGCTCCTGCCAGAAGGGGAATTAGCTCAAATGGTAGAGCGCTCGCTTAGCATGCGAGAGGTAGCGGGATCGATGCCCGCATTCTCCAGTTTTGCATCTGCCCGTTTCTTTTCCCATCATACCTTGCTAGAATAAGAACAGCCAACTCGGTCACTCTAAACCTACAGAGTTACATTTCAGAGGTTCTTTCTGCAATCCGGAAAAGCCTAGTTTCTACCACACACTGTCCTCCAGGAAATGGCCGAGTTCTTTGAGATTTCTCTCTCGGCTTCCGAGGTCTGGAGTTTTGTTACTGTCGAGAGAATTTCCAACCCTACACTTCCAGTAGTTCTATCTTAATATACTCTTTTATTTCACGTATTTCCTGTTTTCCTATCACGTTCTCAACAGCTGTAAGCAAACGCATTCCCTTTGTTAATGAGACAGTGAAGCGTAGATCGTATATAGCTGTGTTTGAATCTAGGTCATTTGTTTTTTTGTTTCAGTTCAATTACCGGTACTGGAATATCCAGAAATATAGTCCAAGATACGGAAAGAAATGTAGGACTCTATGTAGGTTGGAACTTATTGCGCCTTGCAGAAACGCCTAATCCAGGACTATTTTGTATTCGAGGCCCAAACGTTATCAAAAAAAAAAAAAAAAAAAAAAAAAAAAAAAAAAAAAGAACTGTTTTTCTTTTGCTCACAGCTCACTTTCAAAACACGGGATCATCCGGAGTTGCCAACTCACACCGGCCTGAAACTAAAAATCTCGTGGTTTTTCATGCTTCTAATTACACCAAAACTTGAAAATAATTTGTTAAGAGAATAAATGTTCTGATACATGAGATGGAAGGTACAAGAATTTGCAAAGCACAAACCCCTTGTAAACTTTGATGTATTGAACTAAAATCTTCGTCAATTACTTTGTCTTAGTTGATATTAATCGCTTCTCGTTGACTCTCTTCCACAGGTAACTGATTTTGCGAGCAGGAGTAACATAGTTTAAAGGAATTAGCACAAAATTAGCATATATGTTCTACTGATATGTGAGATTTCCTTTGAACTAATCTCCTCTTGCATTTCTCCCCTAAAGCTGCCATTTCGTTTCCAGCAATGCTATTTGTTTGGTTTGGTTTGGTTTGGTTTGTTTTTTTGAGAGAAACACTCTAGCAGCGTTTTAAAGCCCTTGCAGCACATTAAAATCACCTGTAGAACTTTTGAAATTAGCGTCGCCCAGGTTGTAAAATGTCTCCAGGTCATTCTGATATACACCAATTTCCCCCCAACCTCTTGAAACAAACAAACAAAACCATCGTAACATAATTAAACCAAGAAGCTTGAATGAACAGGATTTCCCTCCTGTCTAGAGGTGAAAGGAAGCTGCAGGCTGAGAAACTTGCGACTGAGGTCCAGGTGCGGAGAACTGTCTGACCACTGGAGGGCGCGCGTGCCCCACCGATTACCCACAGGCCCTGGATTCACTCTTGCCCCTAAACCTCGGGCCTACCCGGCATCTCCCGTCCCTTTATTCAAGGGCACAAGGATCTCCAGGGGTGGGGTTATGTGGACTATGACGTCAAAGCCTGCTTGGAAGTATTAAAAATCATTACAGAGAACAATTGTTAAAACTTACATTCACTTCTCTGCACATCGAGAATAGTGTTGGGCTCATTCAGATACAGAAAATGAGACTCATTTCTCACGGGAATGCCCCACCAACGCTAAAAAGTACAGGTTCCTTCGAGCCGGATTCGAACCAGCGACCTAAGGATACCCGGAAGGCACACCTACAGTCCTCCGCTCTACCAACTGAGCTATCGAAGGACCCACGTGCAGCCACTTCCTTACTTGGGATGCCATCTCTGCGTGAGGTTAGAGTCTATCTTAATTATTATGCAAGTAATAGCTGCCTCTAACTTTTTAATTTGTATTCACTCATCCTCTTATTTTATTTCAATACCTCTTCAGAACCAAATTTCTGCGACTTGGACCCTGAAGAAAATGGAAGTTTAAAAGCCAAGGAACCAGAAGCAAAGTTATTAAGGACTTTGAAAGGACCATCTTTTACTGCGGTGAATTTAAACAGCTCATTTACCCTCGTTTATCAGCAAGATTTGAGACGTGTTAGTCCGTAGTTGCAGCAAAACTCTATGGTTGGTCCGATGTGGTTGAGTATATTTTTAATCCCAACACCAGGGAGTCAAGAGTAGTGAGATCTCAGTGAATTCCAGCCCCAGCCTGGTCCACATAGTGAGTTCAGGACCAGCCAAAGTGAGAGCCTGTGTAAACAAACAGAGATGAGAAAAGATAAAGATGAATAAAAATAAGACAATGGGGGGGGGGGGAGAAACATACTAAAATGTTCTTTAACTGACATTGGTCTTTGTCGATTAACAAGGAGACCACATTAACTCTTAATTTAAAAATGACCATCAAGATGAAGTTAATATAGTTTTAAATTATCAGTCTCCATACTGGGTTAAAGTAGAATTCAAATGCAAATTAATTTGATAGTATTAGATTTCCTTCCAGCTTCCCTTGAGATCATGAGGAGCTCCAAATGACGTTTATTCTTCCTTCTTCATGACAGAACACATCTGACATCAGAAATCTGTCTTATTCTTCTCCAGATTCTATTAAAGATCATTGTGTTGTTATACAATGGAGTCACAGACATAGGCAAACAATCCCCCACGCCAAACTAGACAACTAGCGGACTAGCAGTGTCCACTCCCCTGTGGTTCTCTGCTATGTTTCAGTGTTTTGTGGATTGTGTTGTTTTGTTTGTTTATTTCCCTGAACAAGACTAAGAAG
>NW_023046191.1:0-68067 GCF_011762505.2 Arvicanthis niloticus
TCCTGGATGCCCTTCTGTTCTCTGCTTTCTCTAAATGCCCTTCTTTTCTCTCCTCTCTCTGGATGCCCTTCTGTTCTCTTCCCTCCCTGAATGCACTTCTGTCCTCTCCTCTCTCAGGATGCCCATCAGTCCTCTTCTCCATCTGGATGCCTCTGTCTTCTCCTATTTCCGAATGCCCATCTGTTCTCTCCTCTCTCTGGACACCCTTCTGTTTTGTCCTCTTTCTGGATGCAATTCTGTTCTCTCCTCTCTCTGGATGACCTTCTGTCCTCTCCTCTCTCTGGATGCCCATCTGTCTTCTCCTCTCTCTGGATGCCCTTCTGCTCTCTCCTTTCTCTGGATGCCCTTCTGTTTTCTCCTCTCTTTGGGTGCACTTCTGTATATTCCTCTATCTGGATGCCCTTCTATTCTCTCCTCCCTCTGGATGCCCTTCTATACTCTCCTCTCTCTTGATGCCCTTCTGTCCTTTCCTCTCTCTGAATGCCCTTCTGTCTTCTTCTCTCTCTGGATGCCCTTCTCTTCTCTCCTCTCTCAGGATACCCTTTTGTTCGCTCCTCTCTACATGAACTTCTGTACTCTCATCTCTCTGGATGCCCTTATGATCTCGCCTCTCTCTGGATGCCCTTTTGTCTTCTCCGCTCTCTGGATGCCCTTCAGTTCTCTCCTCTCTGTGGATGCGATTCTGTCTTCTCTGTCTGGATGCCCTTCTGTTCTCTCCTCTCTCTAGATGCCCTTCTGTCTTTTCCTCTCTCTGGATGGCTTTCTGAGGTATCCTCTGTATGGATCCATTCTGTCCTCTCCTCTCTCTGGGTGCTCTTTTTCACTCTCCTCTCTCTGCATGCCCTTCTGTCCTCTCCTCTCTCTGTATGCCCTTCTGTTCTCTCCTCTCTCTGGATTCCCTTTTTGTCTTCTCCACTTTCTGCATGCCCTTCTATTCTCTCCTCTCTCTAGATGCTCTTCTGTCCTCTATTCTCTCTAGATGCCTTTCTGTTCTCTTGACTCTCTTGATGCCCTTCTGTGCTCTCCTGTCTCTGGATGCCCTTCTATTCTCTCCTCTCTCTAGATGCTCTTCTGTCCTCTATTCTCTCTAGATGCCTTTCTGTTCTCTTGACTCTCTTGATGCCCTTCTGTGCTCTCCTGTCTCTGGATGCCCTTCTTTCCTCTCCTCTCTCTACATGTCCTTCTGTCCTGTCATCTCACTGGATGCCCTTATGTTCTCTCCTCTCACTGGATGCCCTTATGTTCTCTCCTCTCCATGGATGCGATTCTGATCTCTCCTCTCTCTCTCTGGATGCCTTTCTGTCCTCTCCTCTCTCTGGATGCCCTTCTTTCCTATCCTCTATCTGGATGCCCTTCTGTCCTCTCCTCTCTCTGGATGCCTTTCGGTTCTCTCCTCTCTCTGGATTCCCTTTTTGTCTTCTCCTCTCTCGGGATGCCCTTCTCTTCTCTCCTCTCTCTAGATGCCCATCTGTCCTCTATTCTCTCTGGATGCCTTTCTGTTCCCTTGCCTCTCTGGATGCCTTTCTGTCCTCTTCTCTCTCTAGATTCCCTTCTGTTCTCTCCTCTCTCTTAATGCCCTTCGGTTCTCTTCTCCCTCTCAATTCCCTTCTATCTTCTCCTCTCCCTTGATGCCCTTCTGTTCTCTACTCTCTCTGGATGCCCTTCTGTCTTCTCCTCTCTCCGGATGTCCTTCATCTCTCTCCTCTCTCTGGATGCCCTTCTGTTCTCTCCTCTCTCCGGATGCCCTCCTCTCTTCTCCTCTCTCTGGATGCCCTTCTGTTCTCTCCTCTCTCCGCGTGCCCTTCTGTCTTCTCCTCTCTCTGGATGTCATTCTGTCCTCTCCTCTCTCTGGATGCCCTTCTGTCTTCTCCTCTCTCTGGATGCCCTTTGATCATTCTTCTTTCGGGATGCCTTTCTTCCCCCTCCTCCCTCTGGATGCCCTTCTGTCTTCTCCTCCCTCTGGATGCCCTTCTATCCTCTCCTCTCTCTGGATGCCCTTCTAACTTCGCCTCTATCCCTATGCCCTTCTGTTTCCTCATCTCGCCAGCTTCCATTCTGTCTTCTCCTCTCTCTGGATGCCCTTTTGTCTTCTCCTCTCTCCCTATACCCGTCTGTTCTTTCTTCTCTCCGGCTTCTCTTCTGACTTCTCCTTTCTCTGGATATTCTTCTGTTCTCTCTGCTCTCCAGATGCCCTTCTGTCTTCTCCTATCTCCCTATACCCGTCTGTTCTTTCTTCTCTCCGGCTTCTCTTCTGATTTCTCCTTTCTCTGGATATTCTTCTGTTCTCTCTGCTCTCCAGATGCCCTTCTGTCTTCTCCTATCTCCTGATGCCCTTCTGTCTTTTCCTCTTTCTGGATGCCCTTCTGTTCTCTGCTCTCTTTATATGCCCTTCTGCTCTCTCCTCTCTCTGGATGCCCTTCTGTTCTCTCCTTTCTCAGGATTCACTTCTGCATTCTCCTCTCTCTTAATGCCCTTCTGGTCTCTCCTCTCTACGGATTCCCTTCTGTTCTCTCCTCTCTCCAAATGCCCTTCTGTTCTCTCCTGTCTCTGGATTATCTTCTGTCTTCTCCTTCTCTGGATGCCCTTCTGTTCTCTCTTTCTGGATGCCCTTCTGTCTTCTCCTCTCTCCATATACCCGTCTGTTCTTCCTTCTCTCCGGCTTCTCTTCTGACTTTTTCTTTCTCTGGATATTCTTCTGTTCTATCTGCTCTCCGGATGCCCTTCTGTCTTCTCCTCTCTCTTGATGCCCTTCTGCTCTCTCCTCTCTCTGGATGCCTTCTGCTCTCTCCTCTCTCTGGATGCCCTTCTGTTCTCTCCTCTCTATGGATTCACTTCTGTCTTCTCCTCTCTCTTGATGCCCTTCTGGTCTCTCCTCTCTCTGGATTCCCTTCTGTTCTCTCCTCTCTCCGAATGCCCTTCTGTTCTCTCCTCTCTCTGGATTCGCTTCTGTCTTCTCCTTCTCTGGATGACCTTCTGTTCTCTCCTCTTTTTGGATGCCCTTCTGTACTCTCCTCTCTCTGGATGCCCTTCTGTCTTCTCCTCTCTCTGGATGCCCTTCTGTCTTCTCCTCTCTCCCTATACCCGTCTGTTCTTTCGTCTCTCCGGCTTGTCTTCTGACTTCTCGTTTCTCTGGATATTCTTTTGTTCTTTCTGATCTCCGGATGCCCTTCTGTCTTCTTCTTTTTCTGGATGCCCTTCTGTTCTCTGCTCTCTCTAGATGCCCTTCTGTCCTCTCCTCTCTCTGGATGCCCTTCTGTTCTCTCCTCTCTCTAGATTCCCTTCTGCCTTCTCCTCTCTCTGGATGTCATTCTATCCTCTCCACTCTCTGGATGCCCTTCTGTCTTCTCCTCTCTCTGGATGCACTTCAGTTCTCTGCTCTTTCTGGATTCCCTATTTTTCTTCTCCTCTCTCTGGATGCCCTTTTGCCATCTCCTCTCTCTGGGTGACCTTCTGTCTTCTCCTCTCTCCTGATGCACTTCTGTTCTCTCCTCTCTCCTGTTGCCCTTCTGTTCTCTCCTCTCTCTGGATTTGCTTCTGTCTAATCCTTATCTGGATGCCCGTCTGATCTCTCCTTTTTCTGGATGCTCTTCTGTTCTATCCTCTATCTAGATGCCCTTCTGTCTTCTCCTCTCTCCCTATGCCCTTCTGTTCTCTTGTCACTCCCGATGCCCTTCTGTCTTCTCCTTTCTCTGGATTCCCGACACTTTTCTCCTCACTCTGGATATCCTTCTGTCTTCTCTTCTCTCTAGATGCCCTTTGGTTCTCTCCTCACACTGGATTCCATTCTGCCCTCTCCTCTCTCTGAATGCCCTTCTGTCTTCTCTCTCGCTGTCTTTCAGTCTTCTGCTCTCTCTGGATGGGCTTCTGTTCTCTCCTCTTTCTGGACTCTCTAATGTTCTCTCATCTCTCTGGATATGCTTCTGTTCTCTCTTCTCTCAGGATGTCCTTATGTTCTCTCCTCTCTCTGGATGCCCTTCTGTCTTCTCTTTTCTCTAGATGCCCTTCTGTTCTCTCCTCTCTCTGGATGCCCTTGTGTTCTCTTCTCTCTCTGGATGCCCTTCTGTTCTCTCCTCTCTCTGGATGCCCTTCTGTTATCTCCTTTCTCTGGAATACCTTCTGTTTTCTCCTATCTCTTGATGCCCTTCAGTTCTCTCCTCTTTCTGGATGCCCTTCTGATCTCTCCTTTATCTGAATGCCCTTCTGTCTTCTCTCTCCGGATGCCCTTCTGCTTTCTTCTTTCTCTGGATGATCTTCTGTTCTCTCCTCTCTCCGGATGCCCTTCTGTCTTCTGCTCTATCTGGATGCCCTTCTGCTTTCTCCTCACTCTGGATGCCCTTCTGTCTTCTCCTCTCTCTCGATGCCCTTTGTTCTCTCCTCTCTCGGAATGTCCTTTTTCCCTCTCCTCTCTCTGGATGCCCTTCTGTCTTCTCCTCCCTCTGGATGACTTCCTTTCCTCTCCTCCCTTGGATGCCCTTCTGTCCCCTCTGGATGACTTCCTTTCCTCTCCTCCCTTGGATGCCCTTCTGTCCTCCATACTCTCTGGATGCCTGTCTTTCCTCTCTTCTCTCTTGAAGGCCATTTTGTCCACTCCTCTCTCTGGATTCCTTTCTGTCTTATCGTATCTTTGGATGCCCTTCTTTCTTCTCCTCTTACTGAATACCCTTCTTTTCTCTGCTCTCTCTACATGCCCTTCTTTCCTCTATTCTCTCTGGATGCCCTTATGTTCTCTACTCTATCTGGAAATTCTTCTGTTCTCTCCTTTCTCTGGATATCCTTCTGATCTCTTATCTCCATGGATGTCCTTCTTCACGCTCCTCTCTCATGGAGGCCCTTCTGTCCTCTCTTCTTTCTGGATGCTTTTCTATCCTCTCCTCTCTCCGGATGCCCTTCTGTTCCTCTCTCTGGATTCCCTTTTTGTCTTCTCCTCTCTCGAGATGCCCTTCTGTCCCCTATTCTCTCTGGATTCCTCTCTGTTCTCTCATCTCTCTGGGTGCCCTTCTGTGCTCTCCTCTCTCTGGATGGCCTTCTGTGTGCGGTTCTCTCTGGATACCCTTCTGTCTTCTCATCTCTCCCTATGCCCTTCTGTTCTCTTGTCTCTCCCATTGCCCTTCTGTCTTCTCTTCTCTCTTGATGCCCGAAAATTTTTTCCTCACTCTGTATATCTTTCTGTCTTCTCTTCTTTCTAGGTGCCCTTCTGTTCTCTCCTCTCACTGGATGTCATTCTGTCCTCTCCTCTCTCTGTATGCCCTTCTGTGTTCTTCTCTCTTCGGATGCCCTTCAGTCCTCTTCTCTCACTGGATGAACTTCTGTCTTCTCCTCTCTCCGGATGCCCTTCAGTACTCTTCTCTTTCTGGATTCTCTCCTGTTCTCTCATCTCTCTGGATGCGCTTCTGTCCTCTCTTCTCTCGAGATGTCCTTCTGTCCTCTCCTCTCTCTTGATGCCCTTCTTTCCTCTCTTCTCTCTTGAAGGCCATTCTGTCCTCTCCTCTCTCTGGATGCCCTTCTGTCTTCTCCTATCTCCTGACGCCCTTCTGTCCTTTCTTCTCTCTGGATGCCCTTCTGTTCTCTTTTCTCTCTGGATGCCCTTCTGTTCTCTCCTCTCTCTCTGCATTCCCTGTTTGTCTTCGCTTCTCGCTGGATGCCCTTCTCTTCTCTCCTGTCTCTAGATGCCCTTCTGTCCTCTATTCGCTCTGTATTCCCTTCTGTGCTCTCCTTTCTCTGGATGCCTTTCTGTCCTCTCCTCTCTCTGGATGCCCTTCTGTCTTCTCTCCTCCTTATGCCCTTCTGTTTTTCATCTCTCCCGATGCCCTTCTGTCTTCTCCTCTCTCTGGATGCCTGACAATTTTCTCCTCACTCTGGATATCCTTCTGTCTTCTCTTCTCTCTAGATGCCCTTCTGTTTTCTCCTCACACTGGATGCCAGGAACCTCTCTTGAGGGTTTGGAAATCTAAGGGTCAGCCATATGGGAAGGCAGGGTGGCTGGCAGCTGTGCCTGTCTCTGGCAGAATCACTTATGGATTTCCTTCAGTCTTCAGTTGATGGTAATGAACTTCAACTGGCTTCTTGATGGCAGCATCAATCTGGTTCTTAACAAAACTTGTGAGACAATTAAGAGCCCAAGGCCCAAAAGACAGAAGCAATAAAATACCAACAAAGGGTCCTAGTAAACTAGGCAATATGGTAGTAAGCCAAGGTGAAGTAGAGAACCAATTTTGATACCATGACTCTTGTTCTCTGGCTGTTTTTCTTTCCTCTAAACTCTTTTTGACTTTCTCCAGGCTATTTTGGACAAGGCATGTCTTATCAGAGTAAAAGCAACATTTTTCTCTGAGGGCTACACAGAGACCTTCTTCCTTAAAGAAGACAAGGTCAAGTCCTCTCCTGTTGTGTAACACCACCTCAGAAAGAGAAGCCACAGAGTCCTTAAGGACTTGTATCCCTTCTCTCAAATTATTTAAATCTTTATCAATAAGAGACTGAAGATGGGCATAATGATTATTGGAGGTGACTAGAGAAGCAATGCCAATACCTGCGCCAATAGCGCTGATTCCTAATATGACAGACAACATAAGGGCTGTCAGAGGCTCTCGTTTGATCCTAAGGGAAAGACCTTGATCCAGAACATTAAGAAAAGACTCTGAATTGTGAATAAAAAAATGAGGGTGAATGGTAACAACTACACAATAATCTCTGGTCTTTAAAAAATCAAAATTGGAACTATATAATGTCAATCCAGTGGCACAGGCAAAATAGGTACCATTGGATGCTATGGTATATAAAAAGGTATTATTTAAATCAATGTCTGATTACAAATAGGGACCAAATGTTGGGGGGGTAAGCATAGAGGGCCCCAAAAGGCAGAGGCCTATGCCCGAGATGGAACTAATAGTGAGACCTCCCTCAGGTGAAGTAGCCCATAATAAAAAATTGCTATTATCAGAAAAGGAGGGAGGGGTAAAAAACAGCTATTCCCTCATAAAAGGGGGAGTAGGCGAAAAACAAATCCAATATTCTTGATATTGATATTCACTGGTACTATGAATAGCTTCAAGGGAGGCATTTGCCAGAGAAATAATAAGGTCTGCAGAGCTAGGAGGGCCCGCAGGTATAGTGGGCTGAAATGAGGTAACCTGGGGGGAGGTGGGGAGAGGTAAAATGGCTGGATCAGTAATTCCAGGCCTGGGGACAGGCTTGGCTGGTGGCCAAGGGTGCTGTATGGCAGGATTAGGGCCCACAGCAGCAACATATTAATAGGGATACTCTTAAGGAACTTAATTCTAAAGATGAGTCTCAGATTCGAGCAGGTAAGTGTAAAGGTCGAGCACTCTCTTAGACGTAGGCCCCATTCATATCCTTGGCCTGTCCAGTCTTTACTCCTCCCTACATCCATAAAGGATATAAGAAGAGGGACACACCATTTGAATTCACACCAAGATCTAAATGGTTGGGCAGTCTTAATTCCTAGTTTATCCTGTAAATATTTAGGTAGAAACTTTCTCCTTAAGGTGATATAATCCCAGGAGGAGTGGGGTCTCCAATATGCATCTCCTGTGGTTTCACAGCCCCAAAATGCACAATAATAATCAGAGCTATAGCCACATTTATAATTTTGAGAGTGACCACGGTGGGTGGGCCCAGGGCATACATAGAGGCCAGATGGATCATTGGCCAAGGAGACTATCCTATCATAGGAATTACATCCTATAAGGTGGCCATCATAATTGGGGTTAGGTGCATCAATCAGCCAACTTTGGGGCCAAAATGGGAGGGGGTTCCCTAGTCTGCACTGGCTCCGAGGGCAAGAGCACAAAGATCCATCTCCAGAGAGGGCCATGAAGGCTGGGTTCCAACTGAAGAGCTTGAATTAACAATGTCTCCTGCTTGGTTTATTATGACACAAGTAAAATTATAAATCTGGTATAAGGAATGCTGGGGTTTGATACTCACATTTGGATAAATCTGAAGTGCAATCAGGAGGAGCAGGAGGAGCAAGGCACCTGGATGCTTTGTTCTGAAAGGAAGCACAGTTAAGAACCATTCTCAGGGGGTATCCCTGGGGTAGAGTTAGCCAACTTCACCAGTCTTTCTGATAGCCATCTGGCATTTTGTTTCTTGGAATCATATATACACAGGTGTCCTTTTCCCCAGATAAGGACTATATCAGGACCATTCCACTTATATGTCAATGGATCTTTCCACATGACTTTGGCATAGGAGTCTGCTGTAGTAGGGTGCCAGAATCTGTCTGCTGCAGACTTTCCTTTTTCATCAAGGGTCAAAAAATTGAGAACGAATAGTGCATGATTTAACAAGATTGTTTGATTCCTCTTTTGGGGGTATAAAATGCCCCTTCAGTGTTGTAATTTTAAGAGCATGTTCTTTAAGGTCTGATGTGCCCTTTCTACAATGCCCTGTCCTTGGGGTTTATATGAGATACCAGTAACATGTTTAATATTAAGCTGGGCACAGAACTGTTTGAAGGAGGCGCTGGTATATCCAGGGCCGTTATCAATCTTAAGTATCTTAGATATGAGCATAAAGGCAAGGCAAAAAATCACATGACTAATAACATTTTTGGTAGCCTCACCAGATTGTAGTGAGGCGCAAAGAAAACCACTGAAGGTATCAATAGAAACATGGATAAACTTAAGCTTACCAAAAGGGGCAAAATGAATAACATCCATTTGCCATATCTCTCCTGGGGTGAGGCTATGAGGGTTCACCCCCAAATGTAACTCAGGTAGGAGGGTGAGACATCCCTGGCACTGCCACACTATCTGGTGTGCTTGTTCTCTGGTAATAGTGAACATCTTTCCGAGGGTCTGGGCATTTAGATGATGTCATTGGTGGGCCTTTTGTGCCTGTTGTACAGGATCAGAAAGCAGGGCCAAGGTCGCCAAGGTAAATGGAGACCCTCGGGTGGCCCTATCAACGAGGTCATTTCCCTCGCTTAGGGGTCCAGGAAGACCAGAGTGGGCACGTATGTGACCCACAAAGAATGGATGGGATCTAGCTAAAATTATCTCCTGAGGCTCTGAAAAGAGGAGGAAAGCATTGGTAGATGGCCTTGTAAAGGGAACGGTCTCTAACAGAGGCACTGATTGAGCCACATGTGCACTGTCAGTAAAAAGATTAAAGGCACAATCTGGAAAAGTCTTAAAGACTTGAATAACAGCAACCAATTCTACCAACTGTGCTGAGGAAAATTTGGTCTGAAACTTAGAGACCTGTCCACCTATATTAAAGGCTGCAACCCCAGAGGAGAATCCATCTGTAAAAATCAGTGGTGTTGAGAAATGGGGATGTTCTTAGTCACTTTAGGGAAGACCACCGCTTGGTGTTTAAGGAACTAGATAAGTTTGTCAGAGGGAGAGTGGTTATCTTTTTTTCTCTGAAATGAAATACAGTTAATAGCCCATTTATCTGAGGTCTGGAGTAGCCACCAAACTTGGGCGGCATCATAGGGAATGCTGACAAGGTCAGGGTCTCTACCAAAGAGCTTCAGGGAGGTCTCTCTTCCCATTCTTATGATCTGTGCCACCAAGGCAGGATAAACAGGTAGCACTTTAGAAGGGGTGGCAAGCAAATGAAGCCAATACAAAGGTTTAGTCTGTTACAACAATCCCATGGGGGCAAACATGGTGGGAAGATAGCCATAAGGGGGAGGTTGGAGAATAATAGGTAACAGTCTGTTGTTGAATGGCTTTCTCCACGAGCTTAAGGGCGAAGGTGGCCTCAGGCGTTAAGGCACGGGGGAGGAGGGGTCAGAATCTCCTCGAAGAATATCAAATAGAGGCTTAAGTTCTCCAGTTGTTAATTTTAGATAGGGGTGCAACCAATTTATGTCTCCCAAGAGACATTGAAAGTCATTAAGTGTTTGTAAGGAATCTTTTCTAAGTTCAATTTTTTGAGAGAGAACCTTAGAGGGGTGAAGCTCAAAACTCAAGAATAAATGTGGGTGCTGTAGCTGGACCTTCTCAGGGGCAATCTGCAGCCCGAGGCCTTGGAGGGCAGTTACCTACTCCTGTCCCACCCTGGGCAAGGTGGTCTCGTCAGGGCTAGCCAGAAGAATGTCATCCATATAATGGACAATATATAACTCAGGGTATTTAAGGCGAAAAGGGTCAGTGGCCTGGGCCACAAACTTTTTTTTTGGACTATTGGCCCTGCTTTGAGGTAGGACCCTCCACTGAATTCATGGAGATGGCCCAATGCAATTAACAACAGGAAGGCTACAGGCAAAATGTTTACAATCCTCTGGGTGTAAGGGGATGCAGAAAAAACAAACTTTCAAATCAATAACCTTCTTATTGTAACTCTTAGGTATTGTCACGGGGGAGGGGAGGCCAGGCTGGAGGGCTCCAATTGGGACCATAGTCTTATTAATTTTTCTGAGGTCCTGGAACAGTCTCCATTTGCCCCCTTTCTATTGTATCACAAAATCTATGTATTCCAAGAGGAGATGGAGGGTTCAATGTGGCCAGCATCTAATTGTTCCTGTACCAACTGCATTGCCGCTAAAAGTTTATGTTGATGGAGGGACCATTGGTCGACCCAGACAGGGGAATCTGACTTCCAGGTGATCTTATCTTTCTTGCGTGCAGGGGGAGCAATGGTCCTTGAGAAAAATTTGAATCATAACCTAGTCCTTAGCATGAGGTCTTTGGTGTAACAGCAATTGGGGTGGGGATCCCTTGGTTGCATCTGCCCAAGCCTTGTCCAGGGATGAACCCCTGGTCCAGCATGTGGTGGGTAACAACTGCAGAAGTGCTAAACATAAGAACTCCCATTTGACTCAATATATCTCGACCCCATAAGTTTATAGGGAGGCCAGGTACAATGAATGGTCTAACATGTCCAGTATTACCCTCAGGATCCTCCCAAGTGAGTAACTGGGAGCTTTGAAGTGTGTTGGTGGATTGGCCAATGCCTTGAAGGTGAGTTAAAGTAGGCTGACAGGGCCAAGAGGAGGGCCAAGAGGCCTGTGAAATAACTCTGGAGTCCATTCCTGAGTCAAGTATGCCCTCAAAGTTTTTGCCATTAAGTTTCAGTTTTAATTGTGGGCACCCTTGTGAGAGCCTTTAGACCCAATAGACATCAGAAAACTCAGTAGTGAAAGCACCCCATGATGGGCCCAAGGAAGGTGTGGAGGTGTCTACTGAAGGGGAAAGGCCTGTGCAAGGCACTGTCCCTGGCGAATGTGAAGGGGCCCTCTAGAACTAGTGGCCAATACTTTAATTTCTCCAGAGTAATCGTTATCAACGATTGAAGAATAAAGTGTAATGCCTTGGAGTGTGGCAGATGCTCTGCCCAAGATAAGATAATAAGTCTGGGGTGGGGGAGGCCCAAAGATACCATTAGGGATCATCTGAACTCCTCCTCCAGCTTCTAATATTGTATTGGAGGAGGCACAGAGGTCCAATCCTGCACTCCCTGGGGTAGCCCTACAGAGGGCTGTGGCTGGTTTGGGAGCTGTTGATGGAAGGTTTTATGTGGCTCTGCCTGGCTGTTTTCCGAGGCTGGCCGGAAGGAGACTGGCTAAGGGGTCTGGGTCTGGCTCCGCATCCCGTTTCCCTGAAGGGGATGGAGGGGTTGGCCAAAATATCAGTTTTGGAATGGCAGGCAGTAGCCCAATATTTGCCTAGCCTGCAGCGAGGGCAAGGGGTCATTGGAAGTGAATGCTCTCCCTTCCATTGAGGTGGGGGCTGAGCCATGTATTTACCCTGAGGGCACTGTTTAGCAAAATGGCCCAGGTGACCACATCTAAAACAGGTGGATATGTTTGCCCCACCACTAGTAGCTGTAGTGGCCGCTCCCACAGCCAGATTGATGGCTTGTGAGACCTTCTGGGCAAAGGGATCTACATCCTTGCAGATATGAATCATCTCATCTAAATCTTTATTTTTATATTTCCCTCGAAGGGCAGCTCTACAGGCAGAGTTAGCATTTTCATAAGCAAGCTGCTGAAGAAGTTTATTGTCTCCCTGGCCAGATCCCAAGGATCTCTCAGCTGCCTCCAGGAGGTGGGCAACAAATTCTGAAAATTCTTCTTGATTGCCCTGAATGATCTTGGTCAAGGGGGAAAGGACCGAACCTTTCATGAGAGTGGCTCTCCAGGCACTCATAGCTGCTGAGGAAGACTGAGCCAAGAGACCCAGAGAAAAATTTTTCTGTATTTGGTTAGAGGCATAATCCCCTCAACCTAGGAGTTTATCAAGTGTCCATTTATTGGAGGGTGAGTATGAGCTTGAGAGATTGACTTGTGCTTGAAACCTAAAACGATCTGCACAATCAGTCTGCCAAGAGAGAAATTGTCCCCGAGTTAATATGGCCTGGGCAACTGTAAACCACTCATTGGGTGTTAAATATCCACCTTCCCCAAGGCTTTCAAGAAGGGAAAGAGTGAAGGGAGCATTGGGCCCATATTCCTAACAGCCGAATTTAATTTTTCTAACTGTTTAAAGTGGAGTTTTTTAAAGATTGTAGGATTCTCCATAGGGCACAGGTTTTCATTTTCTGTCACGGCTCTGCCCTCATCCTTGCTTCCACCTTCTGGTTCTGTTTCATCTTCATCTCCAGAAGAGGGTCTCTGTCCCCAATTGTGGGCAAGTAGGCTGGGAAGGTTTATGAGAGGACCATGAAGAGGAAGGGGGCATGGGGCATGAGGAGGAAGAAGGAGCAGCAGGCATGTGGCTGTGTGAACGCTGTGCACTAGACCAGGATGGGGGAGGGAGTGGCGGGGTCTGTGAGGAGCTAGAATCAGGAGCCGCAGGTGTCTGAGGAGGGATACCCTGAGAGCGAGTGAGTGACAGGGAAAACCAAACATTGATCGTCCTGCGCAGGGGAGGAGGAACAAAGGGCTGAGAGCCATGAAATTTGCTCCTGAAGGTGGAGGATGTCTGCCAATTCATGGACCTGAGAAGAAAGGCAGGTCTTCATGTCAGAGAGAGAAACAGACAGGGTAGCAGGGAAAGTCAAAACCGCAGACATAAGAAGTGATGTGGAGACCGAGGGAACTGGCATTAGCGTGAGGTTCCTGGCTTCTGAAAGTACACAACATAAATGTCCTTTCCACTGTCCACAACAGAGACATCCTTCCCACTGTCCAGCACAGGGAGGTCCTCTCTACTCTCCATCAAAGTGATGTCCTTTCCACTGTCCTCCCCACTTTCCACAACAGGGATGTTCTTTCCACTGTCCACAACAGGGACGTCCTACCCATGTCTACCACAGGGAGATCCTCTCAAATCTCCACCACAGGTAGGTCCTCTCCACTGTCCACAACAGGGACATCAAATCAACTGTCCACCACAGAAATATACTCCCCACTGTCCACAACAGTGATGTCCTTCACACTGTACACCACAGAGATGTTCTACACTCTGCCCTTCACAGGGACATCCTACCCACTGTCTACCACAGGGATGTCCTTCCCACTGTCCACCAAAGTGACGTTCTTCCTACTGTCCACCAAAGGTACATCTTTCAACTGTCCACCACAGAGACATCCTCCCCACTGTCCATCACAGGGACATCCTCCCCACTGACAACAACAAAGACGACCTTCATACAGTCCACCATAGAGAATTCCTCATTGTTGTCCACCAAAGAGACATCCTTCCCACTGTCCACCACAGGGACATCCTCCAAATTGTCCACCACAGTGACATCCTTTTCACCGTTCACTACTGAGACATCTTACCCACTTTGCACAACAGGGACATTTTCCTGTGCACAACAGGGATATCCTCACCACTGTGCACCCCAGGGATATCCTACTTTGCACACCAGGGATGTCAGCAACACCCTCCACCCAGAGTTATCCTCTGCACACTCTAAGACAGGGACATCCTCCCCACTATCCACCAAAGAAACGTCTTTCCCACTATTAACCACAGGGATGTCATCCCAAATGTCCAACACAGGAAAGTCCTCTTCACTGTCCACCACAGGGATGTCCTTCCCCCTGTCCACCACAGGGATGTCCTCCCCACTGACCACAACAGGGATGTTCTTTCCACTGTTCACCACAAGTAGGTCCTTCCCAATATCGACAACAGGGACGTCCTCCCCATTGTCCACCACAGGACCATACTACACACTGTGTACCACAGGGACTTACTACCCACTGTCTACAACAAAGAGGTCCTCTCCACGGTCCACCACAGAGACGTCATTTCAATGGTCCACCACAGAAATATTCTCCCCACTGTCCACAACAGGGACTTCCTTTCCAATGTCCACCAAAGGGAGGTCCTCTCTACTGTCCATAAAAGAGATGTCCTTTCCACAATCCACCACAGGGACATCCTTCCCACTGTCCACAAAAGATGTGTCATCCCCACTCTCCACCACAGTTAGCTCCTCCCAACTGTCAACCACAGGGACATTTATTTCCACGGTCCACAAAACAGATGCCCTTCCCACTGTCCACCACAGGGTTATCCTCCTGTGTCCTACAAGGACATCCTTACCACTGTCCACAACATGGTTGTCCTCAACAATATGCACTACAGGGAAGTCCTCACCGCCATCCACCACACGAATATCCTTTGCACTGTAAACCACAGGGACATCCTATCCACTGTCCACCACAGGCAGGTCCTCCCCTCTGTCCACCACAGGGACATCCTTTTGTCTGTCCACCACAATAATGTCCTCTCCACTGTCCTCCAAAGGGACGTCCTTCTCACTGTCGACCACAAGGACGTCATTTCATCTTTCCACCGAAGGGAAGACCTCTTCACTGTCCACCACAGGGATGTCCTTCCCACTGTACACCACAGGGACATCCTCCCGTGCACAACAGGGATGTTCTTACCACTGTCCAACCCAGAGATGTCTTCTGCACTCTCCACTACAAGGACATCCTTTTCACTGTCCACCAAAGAGACATTCTCTTGTGCACCACAGGAGCATTGTCCTTACTGTCCACAAAGCCGTCATCCACACTGTCCACCACAGTGACATCCTCTCAACTCTCCAACACAGGGACATCCTCCCAACTGTCCACAACACAGATGTCCTTTCAACTATCAAACACAGCGAAGTCCTTCCCACTGTAAACAACAGGGACATCCTCCCCACTGTGCACCTGTGCACAACAGGGATATCCTAACCACTGTCTACCACAGGGATGTCTTCACCACTATCTACAACAGGGATGTCCTTCCCATTGTACACCACATGGACATCCTCTAGTTGTCCAAAAAAGAACTTTTTTCCAACAGTTAACCACAGGGACATCTTCCTAACTGTCCACCACAAAAATATGTTCCCCACTATCCAATACAGAAACATCCATCACACTGTACACAACAGCGATATACTCCCACCTTCCTCCAAAAGGATGTTCATCCCAATGTTCACAACAGAAATATCCTACACATGGTCCACCACAAGGATATCCTCCCAACTCTCCACCACAAGGAGTTCCTCCACACCGTCCAACACAGGGACCTTCTTCCCACTGTCCACCAAAGGGACATCCTTCCTACTATCCACAACACAGACATCTTCCCCACTGTCCACCACATGGGCATCCTTCCCAATATCCACCACAGGGATGTCCTACCCCACAGTCCACCAGAGTGTGGTCCTCCCCATTGTCCACCACAAGACATCCTCCTGTGCACAAGAGGGCTGTCCTCACCATTGTGCACTACAGGGACATATTTTGCATTGTCCACCACAGGGACGTCATTTCTACTGTCCACAAAAGTGAGATTCTCCCTGCTGTCCACCACAGGGACATCCTTACCACTGTCCATGACAGGGTTGTCCTCACCACTGTCCACCATGGGTATGTCCTTCCCATTGTTCACTAGAGGGACATCTTCCCCAATGTGCACAAAAGAGACATCCTTTTACTGTCCACCACAGGGATGTCCATCCAACTGTCCACCACAGAGAACACCTCCCTGCTCTCCACCAAAGGTGCAGTCTTCTCACTGTCCATCATAGAACGTCCTTTCCACTGTCCACCACAGGTACATCCTCTTCACTGTCCACCAGAGGGGAAAATCCTTCCCACTGTCCACCACATGGAGTTCCTCCCTAATGACCAGCAGAGGGACATCCTTCCTACTGTTCACCACAAGGAGGTCTTTCCCAATGTCTACAACAGGGACATCCTTCCCACAGTCGACAACATATATTTCCCTCCAATGTCAACCACAGAGACCTCCTTCTCACTGTCCACCACAGGGAAGTGCTCTATACTATCCACCACAGGTAAGTCCCTTACCTTATCCACCACAGTGATGTCCTCTGCCCTGTCCACAACAGGCATATCATTTCCATGGTCCACCACAGGGATGTCCTTTCCACTGTTCACCAAAGCGACATCCTCCACACTGTCCACAACAGGCATGTCCTTCCCACTGTCCAGCAAAGAAAGGTACACCCTGCTGTCTACAACAGGAACGTACTTCCCAATGTTCACCAAATGATATCCTCCCCTATGTCCACCAGAGAGACGTCCTTCCCACTGTTCACCACATGGTGTTTCTCCCCACTATCCACACGAGGGACATGCTTCACACAGTTTACCACACAAAAGTCCTTCCAAATGTCCACAACATGGATGTCCTTCCCACAATCCAAAACATAAATGTCCTTCCCACTGTCCAACATATAGACCTACTTCCCACTGTGCACAACAGAAAGATCCTCTCTACTCTCCACCAGAAGAATGTCCTTACCACTGTTCACCTAAGTGACGTCCTCCCCTCTGTCCACAAGGGGGACATTCTTCTCACAGTTCACTATAAAAGGTCTTTCCCAATGTGCACAACAGAGATGTTCTTCCCACAGTTTACAACATAAATGTTCTTCCGACTGTCCACCACAGGGAGGTCTTCTCTACTGTCCATCTAAGTGATGTCCTTTCCATTGTCCACCAAAGGAATGTCCTCTCAATTGTCCACAACAGGCATGTCTTTTCCACTGTCCTCCACAGAAAGGTAAACCCTGATGTCCACAACAGGAACGTACTTCCCAATGTCCACTAAATGATGTCCTTTCCTATGTCCACCACAGAGACATCCTTAAACTGTCCACCACATTGTGTTTCTCCCTACTGTCCATGAGAAGGACATGATTTCCACTGTTCAGCATTCGGAGGTCCTTCCTAATGTCCACAACATTGACGTCCTTTCCACAATATACAACATAAATATCCTCCCCACTGTCCAAGACATGGACCTTTTTCCCACTGTTCACCACAGAAAGGTCCTATCTACTGTCCACAACATGGGTGTCCTTACCACTGTACAAACCAGTGATATCCTCCCCATTGTCCACAACAATGATGTCCTTCCCACTGTCCACAAAAGAAAGGTCTTCCCCACTGACCACCACAGGGATGTCCTTCTCACTGTCCACCTAAGTGATGTGCTCACCTCTGTCCACAAGAGGGACATTCTTCCCAAAGTTCATCACAAGGAGGTCTTTCCTAATGTCCACAACAGAGGCGTTCTTCCCACAGTCCACAACATAAAAGTCCTTCCCACTGTCCATCACAGGGACCTCCTTCCCACTGTCCACCACAGTGACGTCCTCCCCAGTGTCCACCACAGGAACATACTACCCACTGTCCACCAGAGATATGTCCTACCCGCTGTCCACCACTGTTTCATCCTTCCCACTTTCCACCATTAGGAGGTCCTCTCCACTGTCCACCACAGTAAAATCCTTTCCACTGTTCACCACAGGGACGTCCTTTCCAATATCCACGACTGGGAGGTCCTCACCACTGTCCACAACAGGGATGTCCTTTCCACTGTCCACCACAGAAACATACTCATCACTGTCTATCACAGGGACATCTTTACCACTGTCCAACACAGAGAGGTCCTCCCTGCTGTCCACCACAGTGACGTCTTTCACACTGTCCACCACCGGGAGAACCTCCCCACTGTCTACAACAGGGACGTCCTTCCCATTGTCCACTACATCGACATCCTTTCACTGTCCACAAAAAGGACTTCCTGCCCACTGTTTACCACAGGGACCTCTGCCTAACTGTCGACCACACAAATATGCTCCCAACTGTCCACTACAGAAACATCCATCCCACTGTACACAACAGGAAATTACTCCCCACTGTCCTTCACAAGGACATCCTTCGCAGTGTCCACAGTGGTCCTACCCACTGTCCACCACAGGAACAGCCTCCCAACTGCCCACCCCAAGGAGTTCCTCCCCAACAGTCCACCACAGGATCATTCTTCCCACTATCCACCACAGGGACATCCTCCTGTGTACTACAAGGACATCCTTACCACTGTTCACAACATGGTTGTCCTCAACAATATGCACTACATGGAAGTTATCACCACAGTCCACCACAAGAATATCTTCTGCACTGTAAACCACAGGGACATCCTACCCACTGCCCACCACAGGGAGGTCCTCCCCTCCATCTACCACAGGGACAACCTTTGTCTGTCCACCACATTGTTGTCCTCAACACTGTCCTCCAAAGGGACGTTCTTCCCACTGTCAACCACAAGGATGACATTTCAATAGTCTATCACAGGGAAGTCCTCTTCACTGTCCACTACAGGGATGTCCTTCCCACTGTACACAACTCATATGTCCTTTCCACTGTCCACCACAGGGACCTCCTTCCCACTGTCCACCACAGGGTAGTCCTCTCTACTGTCCACCACAAGGATGTCTTTTCCACTGTCTACCAGATTGACGTCCTCACCACTGTTTACAACAAACATGTATATACCACTGTCCACCACAAAAATGTTCTCTCCACTGTCCAACACAGGTAGAGCCTCCCAACTGTAAATCACAGGGACGTCCTTTCAAATGTTCACCATAGAGATGTCCTTCCCATTATCAACCACAGGGACATCCTCCTGTATACCACAAGGACATCCTTACCACTGTACACAACATGGTTTTCCTCTCCAATGTCCACTACAGGGACGTCTTCACCACTGTCCACAACATGAATATCCTCCACACTGTAAACCACAGGGACATCCTACACATTGTCCACCACAGGGAGGTCCTCCCCACTGTCCACAACAGGAACATTCTTCTGCCTGTCCACCACAGTGATATCCTCCCCACTGTACATCTAAGGGACATCCTCCTGTGCACAACATGGATGTTCTTACCACAGTACTCACCAGAGATGTCCTCTGAACTCCCCACTACAAGGACACCCTTCTCACTGTCCACCAAAGAGACATTCCCTTGTGCAACACAGGAACTTTGTTCTTACTACAAGTTCTTACTACAGTCTACAAGGCTGTCTTCTGTGCTGTCCAACACACTCCTCATCATTGTCCACCACTGGACATCTTTTTAACTGTCAACCAAAGAGAGGTCCTCCCAGCTGTCTACCACAGTGACGTTCTTCCAACTGTCCACAACAGTAAAGTCCTCCCCATTGTCCAAAACAGGGATGTCCTCCCCACTGTCCAGCGTATGGACGTCCTACCCACTAGCCATCACAGGGAGGTCCTTCCTACTGTCAACCAGCTGTCCAAAACAGGAACATCCTTCTCACTGTTCAACACAAGGACATCCTCCCCACTGTGCACCACAGGGACATCCTCCTGTGCACAACAGTGATGTCCTCACCCTTGTGCACTACAGGAATGGAACGTCTGCCTTTGCACACCAGGAATGTCCTCAACACAGTTTACCCCAGAGATGTCCTCTGCACACTCCAAGGCAGGGGCATCATATCCAATGTCCACCAAAGGATGTTCTCCTTTGCACCATAGAAACTTCCTCAACACTCTCCACCAAAGGACGTCCTCCCCATTGTCCACCAAATGAACGTATTCCCCAAAGTCCACTAAAGAGAAGTCCTTTCCACTGTCCACAACAGGGACGTCCTTCCCACAGTCCACCACAGAGAGTTCCTCCCAGCACTCCACCACAGGGATGTCCTTCTCACTGTTCACCACAAGGACATCCTCCCCACTGTGCACAACAAGGACATCCTCCCATGCACAACAGGGATGTCCTCACCCTTGTGCACCAGAGGAACATCTTCCTGTGTACATCATGGATGTCCTCACCACTATCTACCCCAGAGATGTTCTCTACACAATCCACAACAGGGACATCATTCCAAATGTCTACCAAAAGGACATTCTCCTTTGCCCCAGAGAAACATCATTACCACTGTCCACCACAAGACATCCTGACCACTGTCCACCACAAGGATGTACTCCCCACTGTCCACCTAAGGGAAGTCCTCTCCTCTGTTTACAGCAGGGATGTCCTTCCAACTATCCACCACAGTGGGTCCTTCCCACTGTCCACCAGAAAGACATCCTTCCAACTCTCTACCACAGAGACTTATTCCCCAGTGTTACCCAAAGTGACGTCCTCCCCACTTTCCACCACAGGGATGTTTTCCACACAGTCCATCACAGGGGTGTCCTCACCAAGGTCCACTACAGGGACATCCTTCCTACTGTCCACCACAGGGAGGTCCTTTCCACTGTCCAAAACATGGATGTCCTTCCCACTGTAAAACAAAGAAATGTCCTTCCTACTGTCCACCACAGAGATGTCTTTCCATCTGTCGACTACATTGACATCCACCCCACTGTCCACCACAGGAAAGTCCTCGCAACCATCCTCCACAGGGAGGTCCTCCGCATAGTCCACCACACGGATGTCCTCCACAGTGTAATCCATAGGCATGTACTCCTCAGTGTGCACTACAGTGAAGTACTCACCACTCTATACCACAGGGATGTCCTTCCCATTGACCAACTCAGTGACTACCTCCCCACTTTCCATCACAGGGATATCCTACACACTGTCCACCACAGAAAGGTTCTCCCTGCTGTCCACCACAGGGACATCCTTAACACTATTTACCACAGGGTCGTCCTCACCAATGTCCACCAGTGGGAAATCCTTCCCACTGTTCACCACAGGAACATCCTTTCAACTGTGCACCACAGGGACATTCTTCTGTGCATAACAGAAATGTTCTTACCACTGTCCATTGCAGAGATGTCCACTGCACTCTCCACTCCAGGCAAATACTTCCCACTGTCCACCAAAAAGACGTTTTCTTGTGCACCAAAGGAACATCCTCCCCACTGTCCACAATGTCATCATCACCACTGTCCACCACAGTGATGTGCTCTGCACTCTCCAAAACAGGGACATTATTCCCAAGGTCCACCAAAATAGTGTTTTCCTGTGCACCACAGAATCATCCTCCCCACTGTCCACCACAGGGATGTCCTCATCACTGTCCAGCACAGGGATCCCAACTATCCAACACAGAGTGCTCCTCTTCACTGTCCACCACAGAGATGTCCTTCCCACTGTCCACCACAGAGAGTTCCTCCCAGCTGTCCATCACAGGGATGTCCTCCCAACTGTCCACCAGAGGGATATCCTTCCCACTGTGCACCACAAGGAGGTCCTTCCCAATGTCCACAAAAGTGACATCCTTTTTAAAATCCACAACATAAACGTCTTTCAAACTTTCCAGAACAGGGATATCCTTCTTACTGTCTACCACAGGGTGGTCCTCTCTACTGTCCACCACAGTGATGTCCTTTCCACTGTCCACCACAGAGACATCCTCCTCACTGTCCAGCACAAGGACATCCTTACCACTGCCCAGCACAGAAAACACCACCCCACTGTTCACCACGGGAATGTCCTACACTTGTTCAGCCCCTCTGTTCTCTCGAGTCTCTCGATGCTCATCAGTCTTCTACTCTCTCTGGATGGCTGAAAATTTTCTCCTTACTCTGGATATCCTTCTGTCTTCTCCTCTCTCTAGATGCCCTTCTGACTTTTCTTCTCTCTTCATGCCCTTCTGTTCTCTTGATTCTCTTGATGCACTTCAGTCTTCTACTCTCTCTGGATGCCCGACAATTTTCTCCTTACTCTGGATATCCTTCTGTCTTCTCATCTCTCTAAATGTCCTTCTGTTATCTCTTCTCACTGGATGCCATCCTGTCCTCTCCTCTCCCTGGATGCCCTTCTGTCTTCTCCTCTCTCCAGATGCCCTTCAGTCCTCTTCTCTCTCTGGATGTCCTTCAGTCTTCTACTCTCTCTGGATGGTCTTCTGTTCTCTCGTCTTTCTGGATTCTCTCCTGTAGTCTCATCTCTCTGGATGCCCTTCTGTTCTCTTTTCTTTTGGGATGTCCTTCTGTCCTCTCCTCTCACTGGATGCCCTTCTGTCTTCTCCTTTTTTTTGGATGCCCTTCTGTTCTCTCCTCTTCCTGTATGCCCTTTTTTCCTCTCCTCTCACTGGATATTCTTCTGTTCTCTCCTCTCTTTGTATGCCCTTCTGTTCTCTTCTCTCTCCGGATGCCCCTGTGTCCTCTTCTGTCTCTGGATGCCATTTCTGTCCTCTCTTCTCTCTGGATGCCCTTCTGTTTTCTCCTCTCTCTGAATGCCCTTCTGTTCTCTTCTCTCTTTGGATGATCTTCTGTTCTCTCATTTCTCTTGATGCCCTTGTGTCCTCTCCTCACTCTGGATGCCCTTCTGTCTTCTCCTTTCTCTTGATGCCCTTCTGTAATCTCCTCTATTTTGATGCCCTTCTGTTTTCTCCTCTCATCCAATGCTCTTCTATTCTCTCTTCTTTCTGGATGCTCTTCCGTATTCTACTCTCTCTGGATGCCCTTCTTTACTCTCCTCTCTCTGGATGCCCTTCTGTCTTCTCCTCTCTCTGGATTCCCTTCTGTTCTCTCTTTTCTATGGATGCCCTTCTTTCCTCTCCTCTCTCTGGATGCCCTACTCTCCTTTCCTTTCTCTGGATTTTTGTTGTCCTCTTATATCTCTGGTTTCCCTTCTGTTCTCTACTCTCTCTAGATTCTCTTCTGTCCTCTAATATCTCTGGATGCACTTCTGTCTTCTTTTCTCTCTGGATGCACTTCTGTTCTCTCCTCTCTCTGGATGTCCTTCTGTCCTCTCCTCTCTTTGGATGCCCTTATGTTGTTTCCTCTCTCTCGATGCTCTTCTGTTCTTCCCAATCTGTGGATGCCCTTCTGTCCTCTCCTCTCTCTGTATGCCCTTCTTTACTCTCCTCTCTCTGGATGCCCTTCTGTCTTCTCCTCTCTCTGGATGCCCTTCTATCTCCTCCATTCTCTGGATGTCCTTCTATCTTCTCTGTTCTCTGGATACCGTTCTATTCTCTACTATCTCTGGATGCCCTTCTGTCTTCTCTGCTCTCTTGATGCCAGTCTGTTGTCTTCACTCTGTGCATGCCCTTCTGACCTCTCCTCTCCATTAATGCCCTTCTGTTCTCTCCTTTCTCTGGATGCTCTTCTGTCCTCTTCTCTCTCCGGATGCCATTACTTCCTCTCTTCTCTCAGGATGCCCTTCTGCCTTCCCCTCTCTCTGCATGCCCTTCTGTTCTCTTCTCTCTCTGGAGGATCTTCTGTTCTCTCATCTCTCTGCATGCTCTTTTGTCCTATCTTCTCTCTGGATGCCCTTCTGTCTTCTCTTCTCCATGGATGCCTTTCTGTCCTCTCCTCTCTTTTGATGTCATTCTGTTTTCTTCTCTAGTCCAATGCTCTTTTATTCTCTCCTCGATGTGAATGCCCTTCTGTATTCTCCTCTCTCTAGATGCATTTCTATTCTCTCCTCTCTCTGGATGCCCTTCTGTCATCTTCGCTCTATAGATGTTCTTCTGTTGTCTCCTTTCTCTGGAATCCCTTATGTCCTCTCCTCTCTCTGGATGCCCTTCTGTCCTCACCTCTCTCTGGATTTTTTTTCTGCCCTCTCATATCTCTGGTTGCCCTTCTGTTCCCTTTCTCTCTAGATTATCTTCTGTTCTCTCATCTCTCTGGATGCCCTACTGTTCTCTCCTGTTTCTGGATGCTCTTCTATTCTCTCCTCTTTTTGGATTTTTTTATGTTGTCTCCTCTCGCTTGATGCTCTTCTTTTCTTCCCAATCTGTAGATGCCCTTCTGTCTTCTCCTATCCCTACATGCCTTTCTGTTCTCTCCTCTATTTAGATGCCTTTCTGTCCTCTCCTCTCTCTGGATGCCCTTCTGTCCTCTCCTCTCTCTTGATGACTTTCTGTTCTCTCCTCTCACTGGATGTTCTTCTGTCTTCTCCTTTCTCTGGATGCCCTACTGTCCTCTCCTCTCTTTTGATGTCCTTATGTTTTCTCCTCTCATCTGATGCTCTTCAATTCTCTCTTCTTTCTGGATGCTCTTCTGTATTCTCCTCTCTCTGGATGCCCTTCTTTACTCTCCTCTCTCTGGATGCCCTTCTGTCTTCTCCTCTCTCTGGATTCCCTTCTTTTCTCTCTTCTCTATGGATGCCCTTCTTTCCTCTCCTCTCTCTGGATTCCCTACTGTCCTCTTTTTTCTCAGGATTTTTTTTGTCCTCTTATATCTCTGGTTTCCCTTCTGTACTCTTCTCTCACTAGATTCTCTTCTGTTATCTAATCTCTCTAGATGCACTTCTGTCTTCTTCTCTCTCTGGAAGCCCTTCTGTCCTCTCCTCTCTGGTTGAGGTCAGAATGACATCCAGTGAGAGGAGATAACAGAAGGGCATCTAGAGAGAGGAGAAGACAGAAGGATATCCAGTGTGAGGAGAAAATTGTTGGGCATCCAGTGAGAGGTGAAGACTGAAGGGCATCGAGAGAATCTATAGAACAGAAGGGCATAGGGAGCAAGGAAAAGACAGAAAAGCATCCAGAGAAAGGAGAGGACAAAGGGCATCCAGAAAGAGGAGAAAACAAAAGGGAATCCAGAGAGACAAAAGAACAGAAGGATATCCAGAGAGAATAGAGGACACAAGGGCATCTTGTGAGAGGAGAGATGAGAAGGGCATCCAGAGAGAGGAGAAGACAAAAAGGGAATCCAGAGAGAGGAGAGAACAGTAGGGCATCCAGAGTGAGGAGAGGACAGAAGGGCATCCAGTGAGACAAAGGACAGAAGGGCATCCAGAAGGATGAGAGGACAGAAGAGAATCTAGAAAAAGGAGAGAACAGAAGCCATCCAGTGAGATGAGAAGACAGAAGGGCATCCAGAGAGAGGAGAGGACAGAATGGCATCCAGAGAGAGAGAAGAAGAAAAGGACATCCAGAGAGAGGAGAAGACAGAAGGGCATCAGGAAAGAGGAGAGAACAGAAGGACATCCAGAGGGAGGAGACAACAGAAGGTCATCCAGAGTGATGAAAATACAGAAGGGCATACAGAGAGAGGAGAGGACAGAAAGCATCAAAAGAGAAGAGAACAGAAGGGCATCCAGAGAGAGGAGAATACAGAAGGGCATCCAGAGAGATGAGAGGACAGAAAGGCATGTAGAGAGAGGAGAACACATGAGGGCCTCCATAGATAGGTGAAAACAAAATGGCATCCAGAGAGAGGAGAAGACAGAAGGGCATCCAGAGAGATGACTTGACAGAAGAGAATATGGAGAGTGGAAAGATCAGAAGGTCATCCAGAGAGAGGGGAAGACAGAAGGGCTTCCAGAGAGAGGAGAGGACAGAAGGGCATCCATAGAGAGGAAAGAACAGAAGGGCATCCAGGGAGAGGAAAGAACAGAAGGGCATCTATATAGAGGAGAGTAAAGAAGGTCATCCAGAGAGAGGAGACAACAGACTGTCATCCAGAGAGACAAAAAGACAGAAGGGCATCCAGAGAGATGAGTGAACAGAAGGGCTTCCAGAGAGAGGAGAGAACAGATGGGCATGTATAGAGAGTAGAAGACAGAAGGTCATCCATAGATAGGTGAAAACAGAAGGGCATCCAGAGAGAGGAGAAGACAGATGGGCATCCAGGTAGAGGAGAAAACCAAAGGGCATCCAGAGAGAGGAGACAAGACAATGTCATCAAGAAGGAGGAGAAGACAGAAGGGCATACAGAGAGAGGAGAGGATAGAAGAAAATCTGGAGAGAGCAGAGAACAGAAGGGCATCCAGGTAGAAGAGAAGACAGAAGGGCATCCAGACAGAGTAAAGGAAAAAAGGTAATCCAGAGAGAGAATAGGACAGAAGGGCATCCAGGGAGAGGAGAGGACAGAAGGGCATCCAGCAAGAGGAGAGAACAGAAGGATATCCAGAGCATGGAGAGAACAGAAGAGCTTCAGAAGAGAGGAGAAAACAGAAGGGCATCAAAAGAGAGGAGAGTACAGAAGGGCATTTATAGTGACGAGAAGATAGAAGGGAATCCAGAGAGAGGAGAGGACACTAGGGCATCCAGAGAGATGAGAGAAAAGAAGATCATCTAGAGAGAGAAGGAAACAGAGTGGCATCTAGAGAGTGAAAAAGACAGAAGTGCATCCAGAGAGAAGAGAGTACAAAAGGGCATCCAGAGACAGGAGAGAACAGAAAGGCATACAGAGAGAAGAGAGAACAGAAGGGTATCCGGAGAGAGGATAAAAGAAAAGGGCATTCAGAGAGAGAGGAGAAAAGAAGGTCATCCAAAGAAAAAAGAAGACAGTAGGGCATACAGACTGAGGAGAAGACAGAAGAAAATTCGGAGAAAGAAGAAAACAGAAGGGCATCCAGAGAAAAGAGAAGACAGAAGGGCATCCAGAGAGAGTAGAGAAAAGAAGGGAATCCAGAGAGAGAAGAGGACAGAAGGGTACCCAGAGAGAGGAGAAAACAGAAGGCCATCCAGCGAGAGGACATAACAGAAGGGCATCCAGAGAAAGGAGAATTCTGAAGGGCATCCAGAGACAGGAGAGGACAGAAGGGTCTACATAGAGAGGAGAGAACAGAAAGGCATCCAGAGAATGGAGAAAAAAGAAGGGCATCCAGAGAGACAAGAGGACAGATGTGCATCTGGATAGAGGATAGAACAAAGGGCATCCAGAGAGAGGAGAGAACAGAAGAGCATCCATAGAGAGGAGAAGACAGAAGGGCATTCAGAGATAGGAGACGACAGAAGAGCATTCAGAGATCTGAGAAAACAGAAGGGCATCCATAGAGAAGAAGACAGAAGGTCATCCAAAGAGAGGAGAGAACAGAAGCGCATCCATATCGATGAGAGGTCAGGAGAGCCTCCATAGAGAAGAGAACAGAAAGGCAATCAGAAAAATTAGAGGACAAAAGGAAATCCAGAGAGAGAAGTGGACACAAGGGCATCCAAGAGAGGAGAGGACATAAGGGCATCCAGAGAGAGAAGAGGACAGAAGGGCATCCAGGGATTGGGGAATATAGAAGTGCATCCAGAGAGAGGAAAAGGCAGAAGGGCATCCAGAGAGAGGAGAGAACATAACAGCATCCAGAGTGTTGAGAGTACAGGAGAGCCAACATAGAGAGAAGAGTACAGAAAGGCAAAGAGAGATATTAGAGTACAGAAGGGAATCCAGAGTGAAAAGAGGACAGAAGGGCATCCAAGAGAGGAGAGAACAGAAGGGCATCCAAGAGAGGAGAGAACAGAAGGGCATCCAAGAGAGGAGAGAACAGAAGGGCATCCAGAGAGAGGAGAGGACAGAAGGGCATACAGAGAGAGAGAGAACATGAGTGCATCAAGAGAGAGGAGAAGACAGAAGGCATCCAGAGGGAGGAGAGAACAGAAGGACATCCAGAGAGAGGAGAGGACAGAAGAGCATAAAGAGAGATGAGAGAACAGAAGGTCTTCCAGAGAGAGGAGAGAGCAGAAGGGCATCCACAGAGATGAGGGAACAGAAGGTCATCCAGAGAGAGAATGGAACAGAAGGGCATCCAGTGGGATGAGAGGACAGAAGGGCATCCAGAGAGAGGAAAAAACAGAAGGGCATCCAGAAAGAGAAGACAGAAGGCCATCTACATAGAGGAGAGAAAAGAAGGTCATCCAGAGAGAATAGAAAAAGCAGGTCATCCATAGAGGTGAAAAACCAGAAGGCCATCCAGAGGGAGGAGAGAACAGAAGGACATCCACAGAGATGAGCGAAAAGAAGATCATCCAGAGACAGAAGGATACAGAAGGGTATCCTGAGGAATGAGAGAACAGGAGGGCATTTAGAGATAGAAGAAGACAGAAGGTCATCCATAGAGAGGTGAATACAGAAGGGCATCCAGAGAGAGAAGAGGACAGAAGGGTATCCAGAGAGAGGAATGAACAGAAGGACATCAAGAGAGAGGAGAAGACAGAAGGGCATCCGGAAGGAGGAGAGAACAGAAGGTAATCCAGAGAGAAAAGACAAAAAAAGGTCATACAGAGAGAAGAAAAGACAGAAGAATATACAGAGAGAGGAGAGGACAGAAGGATATCTGGAGAGAGGAGAGAACAGAAGGGCATCCGGAGAAAGGGTGGCCAGAAGGGCATCCTGAGAATGGAGAGAACAGAAAATCATCCAGAGAGAGGAGAGAAGAGAAGCACATCAAGAGAGAGGAGCAGAAAGAAGGTCATCCAGACAGAGGAGAGAACAGAAGAGCATCCATAGAGAGGAGAAGACAGAAGGGCATCGAGAGTGAGGAGAGGACAGAAGCGCATCCAGACAGAGGAGGGAACAGAAGAGCATCCAGAGAGAGGAGCAGAAAGAAGGTCATGCAGTCAGAGGAGAGAACAGAAGGGCATCCATAGAGAGGAGAAGACAGAAGGGCATCGAGAGTGAGGAGAGGACAGAACGGCATACAGAGAGAGGAGATGACAGAAAAACATCCAGAATAGGATAGAAAAGAAGGGCATCCAGAGAGTGGAGGAAACAAAAGATCATCCAGAGAGAGAGAGAGAAGAGAAAAGAAGGGCAACCATAGAGAGGAGAATCAGAAGGCATCCATAGAGAGGAGAGAACAAAAGGGCATCCAGAGAAATGAGAAGACCGAAGGGCATCCAGAGAGAGGAGAGAACAGAAGGGCCTACATAGAGAGGAGAGAACCGAAGGGCATCCAGAGAGTGGAGAAAACAGAAGGGCATCCAGAGAGAGGAGAGGAAAGATGTGCATCTGGATAGAGGATAGAACAGAGGGGCATCCAGAGACAGGAGGAACAGACGAGCATACAGAAAAAGGAGAAGACAGAAGGGCATTCAGAGATAGGAGAGGCCAGAAGGTCTTCCAGAGAGTGGAGAAGACAGAAGGGCATTGAGAGAGGAGAAGACAGAAGAACATCCAGAGAGAGGAGGGAACAGAAGGGCACCAGAGCGATGAGAGTACAGAAGAGCCTCTATAGAGAGAAGAGAACAGAAAGGGAACCAGAGAGAGTGGAGCACAGAAGGGAATCCAGAGAGAGAAGAAGACAGAAGGGCATGCAGAGAGATGAGAGGACAGAAGTGCATCCAGAGAGACGAGAAGACAGAAGGTCATCTAGAGAGAGGGGAGAACAGAAGGGCATCCAAAGAGAAGAGGAAAAAATGGCATCCAGAGAGAGGAGAAGACAGAAGGGGATACAGAGAGAGGAGAAGACAGAAGGGAATCCAGAGAAAGAAGAGGACAGAAGGACATCCAGGGAGAGAAAACAGAAGAGCATCCAGCTAGAGGAGAGAACAGAATGGCATCCAGAGAAAGGAGAGGACTGAAGGGCATCCAGAGAGAGGAGAGGACAGAAGGGCCTCCATAGAGAGGAGAGAACAGAAGGGCATCCGGAGGGAGGAGAGAACAGAAGGGCATACTGAGAGAAAAGAGGAAAGAAGGACATCCAGGGAGAGGAGAGAACAGAAGAGAATCCAGAGAGAGAAGAAGACAGAAAGGCATCTAGAGAGAGGAAAGAACAGAAGGGCATCGAGAGAAAGGAGACAACAGAAGGACATCCAGAGAGAAGAGAAGACAGATGGGCATCCAGATAAAGGAGAAACCTGTAGGACATTCAGAGAGAGAAGAATACAGAAGGGCATCCATAGAGGAGAGAGGAAAGAAAGGCATCCGGAGAGAGGAGAGAACAAAAAGGCATCTAGAGAGATGAGAAGACAGAAGGGCATCCATAGAGAGGAGAGTAAAGAAGGGCATACAGAGAGAAAAGAGAACAGAAAGGCAACCAGAAAGAGGAGAGGACAGAAGGGCATCCACAGAGAGGGGAGAACAGAAGAGCATCAAGAGAAAGGAGAGAACAGAAGGGCATCCAGAGAGATGAGAAGACAGAAGGGCATCCATAGAGAGGAGAGTAAAGAAGGGCATACAGAGAGAAAAGGGAACAGAAAGGCAACCAGAAAGAGGAGAGGACAGAAGGGCATCCACAGAGAGGGGAGAACAGAAGAGCATCAAGAGAAAGGAGAGAACAGAAGGGCATCCAGAGAGAAGAAAAGTCAGAAGAGCATCCAGAGAGAGGAGATTAAAGAACGGCATACAGAGAGAGGAGAGAACAGAATGGCATCCAGAAAGAGGAGACAACAGGAGGACATTCAGAGAGAGGAGAGGACAGGAGGGCATCCAGAAAGAGGGGAGAACAGAAGAGCATCGAGAGAAAGGAGAATCCAAAGAGAAGGGCATCCAAAGATAGGACAGGACAGAAGGACATCCAGAGATAGGAGAAAACAGAAGGGCATCCAGAGAGAAGAGAGAAGAGAAAAGCATCCAGAGAGAGGAGAGGACACAAGGGCATCCAGAGATATGAGAGAACAAAAGATTATCCACAGAGAGAAGAGAACAGAAGGGCATCCAGAGAGATGAAAGGACAGAAGGGCATCCAGAGAGAGGGAAGAACAGAAGAGCATCGAGAGAAAGGAGAAAACAGAAGGGCATTCAAAGATATGATAGAACAGAAGGACATCCAGAGATTGGAGAAAACAGAAGGGCATCCAGAGTGAGAAGGATACAGAAGGGCATCCAGAGAGAGGAGAAGAAAGAAGGGCATCCAGAGAAAGGAGAAGACAGAAAGGCATCCAGTGAGAGGAGAGAACAGAAAGGCATCAAGAGAGAGGAGAGGACAGAAGGGCTTCCAGAGAGAGGAGAGTACAGAAGGTATCCAGAGAGAGGATAGAACAGAAAGGCACCCAGAGAGAGGAGAGGACAGAAGGGCATCCAGATAGAGGACAGGACAGAAGGGCATCCAGAGAGAGAGGAGAGAACAGAAGGGCATCCAGAGAGAAGAGAGAACAGGAGAGCATCCATAGAGAGAAGAGAACAGAAGGACCACCAGAGATATGAGAGAACAGAAGGGAATCCAGAAAGAAGAGATGACAGAAGGGCATCCAGAGAGAGGAGAGGACAGAAGGGCATCCAGAGATAGGAGAACACAAAAGGGAATCCAGATAGATGAGAGAACAGAAGGATATCCAGAGAGAATAGAGGACACAAGGGCATCTTGAGAGAGGAGGGAAGAGCAGCACATCCAGAGAGAGGAGAAAACAATAATGGAATCCAGAGAGAGGAGAGAACAGTAGGACATCAGAGAGAGTAGAGGACAGAAGGGCATCCAGAGAGAGGAGTGGACAGAAGGTTATCCAGAGAGAGGAGAGGTGAGAAGGGCATCCAGAGAGAGGAGGGTACAGAAGGGCATCCAGAGAGAGGAGAGGACAGAAGGCAATCCAAAGAAAGGAACAAACAGACGGGTATCCAGAGAGCAGAGAAAACAGAAAGGCATCCAGAGAGATTAGAGAGTAGAATGGTATCCAGCTAGCAGAGAAGACAGAAGGGCATCCAGAGAGAGGAGAGTACAGAAGGTATGCAGAGAGTGGAGAGAACTGAAAACCATCCAGAGAGAAGTGACAACAGAAGGGAATGCAGAGAGAGGAGAGGACACAAGGGCATCCAGAGTGATGAAAGAACAGAAGAACATCCATAAGAGAAAATAGCATAAGGGTATCTACAGAGATGAGAGGAAAGAAGGGAATCTAGAGAAAAGAGAAAAGAGAAGGGCATGTAGAGAGATGAGAAGACAGAAGAGCATCTATAGAGAGGAGAAGACAGAAGGGCATTCAGATAGAGGAGAGAACAGAAGGGCATCCAGAGAGAGGAGACAACAGAAGGTCATCCAGATGAAGGAGAAGACAGAAGGGCATACAGAGAGAGCAGAGGACAGAAGGGAATCCAGAGACAGAAGGGCAATGAGAGAAACTAGAAGACCGAAGGCCATACAGAGAGAGGAGAGGACAGAAGGGCCTCCCTAGAGAGGAGAGAATAAAAGGCCATCCACAGAGTGGAGAAAACAGAAGGGCATCCAGAGAGAAGAGAGGACAGAATTGCATTTGGAGAGAGGATAGAACAGAAGGGCATCCAGAGAGAGGAGAGTCCAGAATGTATCCAGAGAGAGGAGAGAACAGAAAAGCATCCAGAGAGAGGAGAGGACAGAAGGGCATCCAGAGAGAGGAGAGGACAGAAGGGCATCCAGAGAGAGGAGAGAACAGAAGGGCATCCAGAGAGATGAGAGAACAGGAAAGAATCCATAGAGAGAAGAGAACAGAAGTGCCACCAGAGATATGAGAGAACAGAAGGGAATCCAGAAAGAAGAGATGACAGAAGGGCACCCAGAGAGAGGAGAGGACAGAAAGGCATACAGAGAGTGGAGAACACAAAATGGAATCCAGAACAGAAAGATATCAAGAGAGAATAGAGGACACAAGGGCATCTTGAGAGAGGAGAGAAGAGCAGCACATCCAGAGAGAGGAGAAGACAAAAATGGAATCCAGAGAGAGGAGAGAACAGTAATGTATCAGAGAGAGGAGAGGGCAGAAGAGCAGAAGGGCATCCAGAGAGAGGAGAGGACAGAAGGACATCCAGAGAGAGGAGAGTACAGAAGGGATCCAGAGAAAGGAGAGAACAGAAAGCCATCCAGAGAGAGGAGAGAACAGAAGTTCATCCAGATTGAGGAGAAGACAGAAGGGCATCCGGATAGTGGAGAGAACAGAAGGGCATCCAGAGAGAGGAGACAACAGAAGGTCATCCAGACGGAGGAGAAGACAGAAGGGCATACAGAGAGAGGAGAGGACAGAAGGGAATCCGGAGAGAGGAGAGAACAGAAGGGCATGCAGAGAGAGGAGAAGACAGAAGGCCATCCAGAGGGAGGAGAGAACAGAAGGGCATCCAGAGAAAGTAGAAGACTGAAGGCGATCCAGAGAGAGAAGAGGACAGAAGGGCCTCCATAGAGAGGAGAGAATAAAAGGCCATCCACAGAGTGGAGAAAACAGAAGGGCATCCAGAGAGAAGAGAGGACAGAATTGCATTTGGATAGAGGATAGAACAGAAGGGCATCCAGAGAGAGGAGAGTACAGAAGAGCATCCAGAAAGGGTGGAGAACAGAAGGGCATCCAGATAGAGGAGAGGACAGAAGGGCATCCACAGAGAGGGAAGAACAGAAGAGTATCAAACGAAAGGAGAGAACAGAAGGGCATCCAAAGATATGATAGGACAGAAGGACTTCAAGAGATAGGAGAAAACAGAAGGGCATCCAGAGTGAGGAGGATACATAAGGGCATTCAGAGAAAGGAGAAGAAAGAAGGGCATCCAGAGAAAGGAGAAGACTGAAGGCATCCAGTGAGAGGAGAGAACAGAAAGGTATCAAGAGAGAGGAGAGGACAGAAGGGCTTCCAGAGAGAGCAGAGTACAGAATGTATCCAGAGAGAGGAGAGAACAGAAAAGCATCCAGAGAGAGGAGAGAACAGAAGGGCATTCAGAGAGTGGAGAGGACAGAAGGGCATCCAGAGAGATGAGACAACTGGAGAGCATCAATAGAGGGAAGAGAACAGAAGGGCCACCAGTGATGTGAGAGAACAGAAGGGAATCCAGAAAGAAGAGAGGACAGAAGGGCATCCAGAGAGAGGAGAGGAAAAAAGGGCACCCAGAGAGAGAAGAACACAAAGGGAATCCAGAGAGTGAGAGAACAGAAAGATATCCAGAGAGAATAGAGGACACAAGGGCATCTTGAGAGAGGAGAGAAGAGCAGCACAACCAGAGAGAGGAGAAGACAAAAATAGAATCCAGAGAGAGGAGAGAACAGTACGGCATCAGAGAGAGTAGAGGACAAAAGGGCATCCAGAGAGAGGAGAGGACAGAAGGGCATTCAGAAAGAGGAGAGGACAGAAGGGCATCCAGAGAGAGGAGAGGACAGAAGGGATCCAGAGAGAGGAAAGAACAGAAAGCCATCCAGAGAGAGGAGAGAACAGAAGGGCATCCAGAGAGAGGAGAGGACAGAAGGCCATCCAAAGAGAGGAGAGAACAGATGGGCATGCAGAGAGCAGAGAAAACAGAAAGGCATCCAGAGAGTGTAGAGAATAGAATGGTATCCAGAGAGTAGAGAAGACAGAAGGGCATCCAGAGAGAGGAGAGTAGAGAAGTGATCCAGAGAGTGGAGAGAACAGAAAGCCATCCAGAGAGAGATGAGAACAGAAGGGCATCCAGAGAGAGGAAAGGACAGAAGGCCATCCAAAGTGAGCAGAGAACAGACGGGCATCAAGAGAGCAGAGAAAACAGAAAGAGTAGAGAATAGAACGGTATCCAGAGAGCAGAGAAGACAGAAGGGCATCCAGAGAAAGGAGAAGATAGAAGGGCATCCACTGAGAGGAGAGAACAGAAGGGCATCCAGAAGGAGGAGAAGACAGAATGACATACATAGAGAGATGAAAACAGAAGTGCATCCAGAGAGAGGAGAAGAAAGAAGGGCATCCAGAGTGAAGAGAAGACAGAAGAGCATCCGGAGAGAGGAGAGATCAGTAGGTCATCCAGAGAGAGGAGAAGACAGAAGGACATCCAGAGAGATGAGAGGACAGAAAGGAATCCAGACGGAGGAGAGAACAGAAGGGCATAAAAAGAGAGGAGAGGACACAAGTGCATCCAGAGAGAGGGGAGAACAGAAAGGCAGGTAGAGAGAGGAGAGGATAGAAAGGCATCCACATATTGGGAAGAACAGAAGAGCATCGATAGTGAGGAGACAACTTAAGAGCATCCAAAGAGAAGAGAGGACAGAAGGGCATTCAGAGAGAGGAGATAACAGAAGGGCATCTGGAGATAGGAGAGGACAGAAGGGCTTACAGAGATAGAAGAAGACAGAAGGGCATCCAGAGTGATTAGAGGACAGAAGAGAATCCAGAGAGAGAGAAGAGAACAGAAAGGCAGCCAGAGATATGAGAGGACAGGAGGAAATCCAGAGAGAGGAGAGGACAGTAAGGTATCCAGAGAGAGGAGAGAACAGAATGGCATCAAGAGGGAGGGGAAGACAGAAGGGCATCCAGAGAAAAAAAGTAAAGAAGGGCACACAGAGAGAGGAGAGAACAGAACGACATCTAGAGAGAGGAGACAACAGAAGGATATCCAGAGTGAGGAGAAAATTTTAGGGCATCCAGAGAGAGGAGAAGACTGAAGACCATCAAGAGAATCGAGAGAACAGAAGGGCATAAAAAGAGAGGAGAAGACAGAAGGGCATCCAGAGAAAGGAGAGGACAGAAGGGCATCAAGACAGAGGAGAGCACAAAAGGGAATCCAGAGTGAAGAGAGAACAGAAGAATATCCAGAGAGAATAGAGGACACAAGGGATCTTGAGAGAGGAGAGAAGAGAAGCACATGCAGAGAGAGGAGAAGACAAAATGGGAATGCAGAGAGAGGAGAGAACAGTAGGGCATCCAGCGAGAGGAGAGGACAGAAGGGCAACTACAGAGAGGAGAGTACAGAAGGGCATCCCGAGAGAGGAGAGTACAGAAAGGATCCAGAGAGAGGAGAGGACAGAAAGCCATCAAGACAGAGGAGAGGACAGAAGGGCATCCCGAGAGAGGAGAGGACAGAAGGGCATCCAGAGAGAGGAGAGAACAAAGGGCATCCATGGAGAGGAGAGTTCAGAAGGGCATCCACAGAGAGGAGAGAACAGACGGGTATCCAGAGAGCAGAGAAGACAGAAGGGCATCCAGAGAGATTGGAGAATAGAACGGTCTCCAGAGAGCATAGAAGACAGAAGGGCATCCAGAGAAAGGAGAAGATAGAAGGGCATCCAGTGAGACTAGAGAACAAAAAGGCATCAAGAAAGAGGAGAGGATAGAAGGGCATCCAGAGAGTGGAGAGGACAGAAAGGCATCCAGAGAGAGGAGAGAACAGAAGTGAATCCAGAGAGATGAGAAGACAGAAGGGAATTCAGAGAGAGGAGAGAGCATTAGGGCATCCAGAGAGATGAGAAGACAGAAGGGAATCCAAAGAGAGGAGAGAATAGAGGGGCATCCAGAAAGAGGAGAGAACAGAAGGGCATCCAGAGAGATGAGGGTACAGAAGATAATCTAGCAAGAAAAAAGAACAGAAGAGCAACCTGAGAAATGAGAGGACAGAAAAAAATCCAGAGGGAGGAGAGGACAGAAAGGCATCCAGGGCTTGGAGAGTACAGAAGGGCAACCAGAGTTATGAGAGGACAGAAAAAAATCCAGAGAGAGGAGAGTACAGAAGTGCATCCAGAGAGAGGTGAGTACAGAAGGGAATCCAGAGAGAGGAGAGGACACAAGGGTATCCAGAGAAATGATAGAACAGAAGGTCATCCAGAGAAAGAAGTGAACAGAAGGGTATCCAGAGAGAAGAGAGGAAAATAGGGCATTCAGAGAGAAGAGAGAACAGAAGGGCATCCAAAGATAGGAGAAGAGAGAAGGTCATCCAGAGAGTGAAGAGGACAGAAGGACATCCCAAAAGAAGAGAGAATATAAGTGCATTCGTAGAGATGATAGAACAGGAGAAAATCCAGAAAGAGGAGAGAACAGAAGCCCATCCAGAGAGAGTAGAAGACTGAAGGATATCCAGAGTGAGGAGAAAATTGTCAGGCATCCAGATGGAAGAGAATACTGAAGGCCATAGAGAGAATCAAGAGAACAAAAGGGCATAGGGAGAGAGGAGAAGACAGAAGGGCATCAAGAGTGAGGAAAGGACAGAAGGGCATCCAGAGAGAGAAACGAACAGAAGGGCATCCAGAGTGATGTGAGGACAGAAGAGAATCTAGAAAAAGGAGAGCACAGAAGGGCATTCAGAGAGATGAGAAGACAGAAGGTCATCCAGAGAGAGGTTAGGACAGTATGGTATCCAGAGACAGGAAAGAACAGAAGGACATCCAGAGAGTGGAGAAGACAGAAGGGCATCAGGAAAGAGGAGAGAACAGAAGGACATCCAGAGGAAGGAGACCACAGAAGGTCATCCAGAGTGATAAAAATACAGAAGGGCATCCAGAGAGAGGAGAAGACAGGAGGGCATCCAGAGAGAGGAGAATACAGAAGGGCATCCAGAGAGAGGATGGGAAAGAAAGGCATCCGGAGAGAGGAGAGAACAGAAGTGCATCCAGAGAGAGGAGAAGACAGAAGGCATCAAGTGAGAGAGGAAATTACAGAAGGGCATCCAGAGAGAAGAGAAAAGAAGGGCATCCAGGGAGATGAGAAGACAGAAGTGCATCCAGAGATAGGAGAGGACAGAAAGGCATAAAAAGAGAGTTGAGGACAAAAATGCATCCAGAGAGTGGAGATAACAGAAAGGCATGTAGAGAGAGGAGAAGACAGAAGGGCATCCAGAGAGATGAGAGAACAGAAGAGCATCCAGAGAGAGGAGAGACACAGGGCATCCAGAGAGATTAGAGAACAGAAGGTCTTCCAGAGATAGGAGAGAAAACAAGGGCATACAGAGAGATGAGAGGACAGAAGAGAGTCTAGAAAGAGGAGAGAACTGAAGGGCATCCAGAGAGATGAGAAGACAGAAGGGCGTCCAGAGAGAGGAGAAGACAGAAGGGCATCCAGAGAGTGGAGAGAACAGAAGGGCATTCAGAGAGATGAGAGTACAGGAGAGCCTCCATAGAGAGAGTAGAACAGAAAGACAAAGAAAGATATTAGAGGACAGAAGGGAATCCAGAGAGAGAAGAGGAGAGAAGGGCATCCAGAGAGATGATGAGACAGAAGGGCATCCAGAGCGAGGAGAGGACAAAAAGGCATAAAATAGAGGAGAGGACACAAGTGCATCCAGAGAGTGGAGAGAACAGAAAGGCATTTAGAAAGAAAAGACAGAAGGGCATCCAGTGAGATGAGAAAACAGAAGAGCATCAAGACAGAGGAGAGGACACAAGGGCATCCAGAGATATGAGAGAACTGAAGAACTTCCAGAGAGAGGAGAGAACAGAAAAGCATCCATAGATATGAGCGAACAGAAGATCTTCCAGATGGATGAGAGTACAGAATAGAATCTACAGAGAGAATAGAACAGAAGGGGATCCAGAGAGATGATGAGACAGAAGGGCATCTAGAGAGAGAAGAGGACAGAAGGGCATCTAGATAGAGGAGAAGACAGAATGGCATCCAGAGAGATGCGAGGACAGAAAGGCATGTAGAGGGAGGAGAAGACAGAAGAGCATCCATAGATAGGTGAAAACAGAAGGGCATCCAGAGAAAAAAGAAGACAGAAGGACATCCAGAGAGATGACTGTACAGAAGGGCGTCCGGAGACTGGAGAGATCAGAAGGGCATCCAGCAATAGGCCAAGACAGAAGGGCATCCAGAAAGAGGAGAGGACAGAATGGCATCAAGAGAGAGGAAAGAACAGAAGGGCATCCAGAGAGAGGAGAAGATAGAAGGCATCTGGATAGAGGAGTGAACAGAAGGTCATCCAGAGAGAGGAGACAACAAACGGTCATCAAGAGAGACAAAAAGACAGAAGGGGATCCAGAGAAAGGAGAGAACAGAATTTCTTCCAGAGAGATTAAAGGACAGAAGTGAATCTAGAGAGATTAGAGAATAAAAAGGCATTTACAGAGAGGAGAACACAGAAGGGCATCCATATAGAGGGGAAAACAGGACATGCAAAGAGAGAAGACAGAAGGGCATCTGGAGTGAGGAGAGAACAGAAAGGCAACCAGAGAGTGTAGAGGACAAGAGGGCATCCAGAGAAAGGAGAAGACAGAAGAGTATCCAGGGAGAGGAGGGGACACAAGGCCATCCAGAGAGATGAGAAAACAGAAGAGCATCCAGAGTGAGGAGAAGACACAAGGGCATCCAAAGAGATGAGAGAACAGAAGATCTTCAAGAGAGAGGAGTAAATAAAAGGGCATCCACAGAAATGAGCGATCAGAAGATCATCCAGAGAAACAAGGGAACAGAAGGGCATCCTGATGGATGAGAGGACAGAAGAGAATCTAGAGAGACGAGAGACCAGAAGACCATCCATAGGGATAAGAGAACAGAGTGGCATCCACAGAGATGAGAGGAATGAAGGGAATCTAGAGAGCTGAGAGAACAGAAGGGCATATAGAGAGAGGAGAAGACAGAAGGGCATCCATAGAAAGGTAAAAACAGAAGGGCATCCAGAGAGAGGAGAAGAGAGAAGGGCATCCAGAGAGATGAGATAGCAGAAGAGCATCCGGAGAAAGGAGAGTTCAGAAAAGTATCTAGAGAGGACAAAAAGGCCTCTCTTCTTTCTGGATGCCTTTCTGTTTCTCCACTCTCTGGATGCCCTTCTGTACTTTCCTCTCTCTGGATGCCCTTGTGTCCTCTTCTCTCCATGGATGCCCTTCTTCCCTCTCTTCTCTATAGAGGCCCATCTGTTATCTCTTCTCTCTGAATGCCCTTCTTTACTATCCTCTCTTTGGATGCCTTTCTGTTCTATCCTCTCTTTGGATGCCTTTCTGTTCTCTCCTATCTCCGGATGCCCTTCTGTTCTCTCCTCTCTCTGGATGCCCGTCTGTCCTCTCTTCTATTTGGGTGCCCTTCTGTTCTCTCCTCTCTCTCGATTCTCTTCTGTTCTACACTCTCTATGAATGGCCTTCTGTCCTCTCTACCTGGATGACATTTTGTTCTCTCCTCTTTCTGGATGCCCTTCTGTTTTCTACTCTCTCTGTATGCCCTTCTTTAGTATCCTCTCTTTGGTTGCCATTATGTTCTCTCCTCTCTCTGGATGCCCTTCTGTTCTCTCCTCCCTCTCTATGCCCTTCTTTACTATCCTCTCTTTGGTTGCCCTTCTGTCCACTCCTTTCTTTGGATGCCCTTCTGTTCTCTCCTCTCTCTCTATGCTCTTCTGTTCTACCCTCTTTGTGAATGCCTTCTGTCCTCTCCTCTACCTGGATGTCCTTCTGTCTTCTTCTCTTTTTGGATACCCTCCTGTTCTCTACTCTCTTGATGCCCTTCTGGGCTCACCTCTGTCTGTATGCCCTTCTGTTTTTTCCTATTTCTGGATGCCTTTCTGTCCTCTCCTCTCTCTGGATGCCCTTCTGTCCTCTCCTCTCTTTGGATGCCTTTCTGTTCTCTCCTCTCTGCGGATGCCCTTCTGTTCTCTCCTCTCTCTGGATGCCCTTCTGTCCTCTCCTCTCTCTGGATGCCCTTCTGTCCTCTCCTCTATCCAGATGCCCTTCTGTTTTTTCCTCTCTCTGTATCCCTTTTGTCCTCTAATCTCTCTGTTTACCTTTCTGTTTTCTTCTCTTTATGGAAGATCTCGTGTAGTCTCATCTCTCTGGATGCCCTTCTGTTCTCTGCTCTCTCTGAATGCCCTTCGGTTCTCTTCTCTCTGGATGCCCTTCTGTTCTCTCCTCTCACTGGATGCCATTCTGTACTCTCCTCTCTCTGGATGCCCATCTGTCTTCTCCTCACTCTGGATGCCCTTCTGCTCTCTCCTCTCTCTGTATGCCATTCTGTTCTCTCCTCTCTCCGGATGCCCTTCTGTCTTCTCCTTTTATGGATGCCCTTCTGTACTGTCTTCTCTTTGGATGTCCTTCTGTCCTCTTCTCTCTCTGGATGCCCATCTTTTCTCTCCTCTCTCTAGATTCTTTTCTGTTCTCTCATCTCTCTTGATGCCCTTCTGTTCTCTCCTCTCTGTCGATGATGTTCTGTTCTCTCAACTCTCTGGATGCCCTTCTGTTCTCTCCTCTCTGTCGATGATGTTCTGTTCTCTCATCTCTCTAATTGGCCTTGTGTCCTCTACTCTTTCTGGATGCTCTTCTGTTCTGTCATCTCTCTTGTTGCCCTTGTGTCCTCTCTTCTCTCTGGATGTCCTTCTGTCCTCTCTTCTCTCTTGGTGCCCTTCTGTCTTCTCCTCTTTCTGGATGCCCTTGTGTTCTCTGCTCTCTCTACATTCCCTTCTGTCCTCTCCTCTCTCTGGATGACTTTCTGTCTTTTCCTCTCTCTGGATGCCCTTTTGTCCTCTCCTCTCTTTGATACCCTTCTGTTCTCTCCTCTTTCTGGATGCCTTTCTGTTCTCTCCTGTCTCTGCATGTCCTTGTGTCCTCTTCTCTATCTCTGGATGCCCTTTGGTACTCTCCTCTCTCTGGATGCCCTTATGTTCTTTTCTCTTTCCAGTTACCCTTCTGTCCACTCCTCTCTCTGGATGCCCTTCTGTCTTTTCCTCTTTCTAGATGCCATTCTGTTCTCTCTTCTCTCTGGATTCCATTTCGTCTTCTCCTCCCTCTGGATGCCCTTCATTTCTCTCCTCTTTCTGTATGCCATTCTGTTCTCTCCATTCTCCAAATGCCCTTCTGTCTTCTCCTCTCTCTAGGTGCCCTTCTGTTGTCTCCTCTCTCTGAATGCCCTTTTGTCTTTTCCTCTCTCTTGATGCCCTTCTGTTCTCTCCTCTCTTTGAATGCCCTTTTGTCTTCTCCTCTATTTGAAGGCCCTTATGCTCTCTCCTCTGTTTTGATGCCCTTCGGTTCTTTCTTCTCTCTCTGGATTCCCTTCTGTCGTCTCCTCTTTCTAGATGCACTTTTGTTCTCTCCTCTCTCTGGATGCCATGCTGTTCTCTCCTCTCTCAGGATGCACTTCTGTCTTCTCCTCTCTCTGGTTTCCCTTCTGTTCTCTCCTCTTTCTGGATGCCCTTCTGTTATCTCCTTTCTCCGGATGCATTCTGTCTTTTCCTCTCTCTGGATGCCCTTCTGTTCACTCCTCTGTCCAGATGCCCTTCTGTCTTCTCCTCTCATTGGACGTCCTTTTGTCTTCTACTCTCTCTGGATGCCCTTTTGTCCTCTCCTCTCTCTTGATACCCTTCTGTTCTCTCCTCTTTCTGGATGCCATTCTGTTCTCTCCTCTCTCTAGATGTCCTTGTGTCCTCTTCTCTCTCTGTATGACCTTCTGTATTCTCCTCTCTCTAGATGCCCTTCTGTTCTCTCCTCTCTCTGGATTCCATTTGTCTTCTCCTCTCACTGGATGCCCTTCTGTTCTCTCCTCTTTCTGTATGTCCTTCTGTTCTCTCCATTCTCCGGATGCACTTCTGTCTTCTCCTCTCTCAAGATGCCCTTCTGTTCTCTCCTCTCTCTGGATGCCCTTTTGGCTTTTCCTCTCTCTGGATGCCCTTCTGCTCTCTACTCTCTTTGTATGCCCTTCTGTTTTCTCCTCTCTCTGGATGCCCTTCTGTTCCCTCCTCACTCCGGATGCCTTTCTTTCCTCTCCTCTCTCTGGATGCCCTTAGGTCTTCTCCTGTCTTTGGATGCCCTTCTGTCCTCTCCTCTCTCTGGATGCCCTTCTGTCCTCTCCTCTCTCTGGATGCCCTTCTGTCCTCTCCTCTCTCTGGATCCCTTTTATCATCTAATCTCTCTGGTTGCCTTTCTGTTCTCTTCTCTCTATGGATGCTCCCCTGTACTCTCATCTCTCTGGATGCCCTTCTTTGATCTCCTCTCTCTGGATGACCTTCTGTCTTCTCCTCTACTGAAAGATCTTCGGGCTTCTCCTCTCTCTGAATAAACCTCATTCCTCTCCTTTCTCCCAATGACATTCTGTTCTCTCCTCTTTACCGATGCCCTTTTGTCTTCTCCTCTTTATGGATGCCCTTGTGTTCTCTGATCTCTCTAGGTGCCCTTCTGTCTTTTATTCTCTCTATATGCCCTTTTGTTCTTTCGTCTCTCCGGATGCCTTTCTGTGCTCTCCTCACTCTGGATGCCCTACTGTCCTCCCCTCTCTCTGGATGCCCTTTTGTCTTCTCCTATCTCTAGATGCCCTTCTATTCTCTCTTGTCACTGGATGCAATTCTGTCCTCTCTTCTCTCTGGATGCCCTTTTGTCTTCTCCTCTCTCTGAATGCCCTTCGGTATTCTCCTCTCTCTGGATGAATTTCTTTCCGCTCCTCTCTCCCTGTGCTCTTCTGTTCTCTCCTCTCTACTGATGCCCTTCTGTCTTCTCATCTTTCTGGATGCTCTTGTATTCTCTGCTCTCTCTAGATGCCCTTCTGTCCTCTCCCCTCTCCGGATGCCCTTCTGTTCTCTCCTCTCTCCAGATGCCCTTCTGTCTTCTCCTCTCTTTGGATGCCCTTTTGTCCTCTACACTATCTGGATGCCTTTTGTCCTCTCCTCTCTCTTGATACCCTTCTGTTCTCTCCTATTTCTGGATGCCATTCTGTTCTCTCCTCTTTCTGGATGTCCTTGTGTTCTCTACTCTCTCTGGATGACCTTCTGTCTTCTCCTCTCTCTGAATGCCCTTCGGAATTCTCCTCTCTCTGGATGAACTTCTTTCCGCTCCTTTCTCCCTGTGCTCTTCTGTTCTTTCCTGTCTACTGATGCCCTTCTGTCTTCTCCTCTTTCTGGATGCTCTTGTATTCTCTGCTCTCTCTAGGTGCCCTTCTGTCTTCTCTTCTCTCTGGATGCCCTAGCATTCTCTCCTCACTCCGAATGCCTTTCTTTCCTCTCCTCTCTCTGGATGCCCTTAGGTCTTCTCCTAATTTTGGATGCCTTTCTGTCTTCTCCACTCTCTGGATGCACTTCTGTTCTCTTTTCTCTCTAAAGTCCTTCTGTCCTCTCCTCTCTCTGGATGCACTTCTGTCCTCTCCTCTCTCTGGATGCCCTTCTGTCCTCTCCTCTCTCTGGATCCCTTTTATCATCTAATCTCTCTGGTTGCCTTTCTGTTCTCTTCTCTCTATGGATGCTCTCCTGTACTCTCATCTTTCTGGATGCCTTTCTTTGATCTCCCCTCTCTGGATGACCTTCTGTCTTCTCCTCTACTGAAAGATATTCTGGATTCTCCTCTCTCTGAATAAATCTCATTCCTCTCCTTTCTCCCAATGACATTCTATTCTCTCCTCTTTACCGATGCCCTTCTGTCTTCTCCTTTTTATGGATGACCTTGTGTTCTCTGACCTCTCTAGGTGCCCTTCTATACTCTCTTCTCTCTAGATGCCCTTCTGTCCTTTATTCTCTCTATATTTCCTTCTGTTCTTTCATCTCTCCGGATGCCCTTCTGTGCTCTCCTCACTCCGGATGCCCTACTGTCCTCCCCTCTCTCTGGATGCCCTTCTGTCTTCTCCTCTCTCCCTATGCCCTTCTGTTCTCTTGTCTCTCCAGATACCATTCTGTCTTCTCCTCTCTCTGGATGCCTGACAATTTTCAACTCACTCTGGATACCCTTCTGTCTTCTCCTCTCTCTAGATGGCCTTCTCTCCTCTCCTCTCACTGGATGCAATTCTGTCCTCTCTTCTCTCTGGATGCCATTCTGTCTTCTCCTCTCTCTGAGTGCCCTTCGGTCTTCTCCTCTTTCTGGATGAAATTCTTTCCGCTCCTTTCTCCCGCTGCCTTTCCGTTCTCTCCTCTCTACCGATGACTTTCTGCCTTCTCCTCTTTCTGGATGCCATTGTATTCTCTGCTCTCTCTAGGTGCCCATCTGTCCTCTCCCCTCTCAGGATGCCATTCTGTTCTCTCCTCTCTCTGGATGTCCTACTGTTCTCTCATCTCTCCAGATACCCTTCTGTCTTCTTCTCTCTCTGGATGCCTGACAATTTACTCCTCGAACTGGATACCCGTCTGTCTTCTCCTCTCTTTATATACCCTTCTGTTCTCTCCTCTCACTGGATGCAATGCTGTCCTCTCCTCTCTCTGAATGTCCTTCTCTCTTCTCCTTTCTGTCAAAGCCCTTCAGTCCTCTTCTCTCTCAGGATGTCCTTCAGTCTTCTGCTCTCTTTGTATGGGCTTCCATTCTCTCCTCTTTTGGAATCTTTCCTGTTCTATCATCTCTCTGCATGCCCTTCTGTTCTCTGCTCTCTCTAGGTGCACTTCTGTTCTCTCCTCTCTCTGGATGCCCTTCTGTCTTGTCCTCTCTCTTGATGCCTTTCTGTCCTCTCCTCTCTCTGTATGCCCTTCTGTCCTCTCCTCTCTCTGGATCCCTTCTGCCCCCTAATCTCTCTGGTTGCCTTTCTGTTCTCTTCTCTCTATGGAAGCTCTCCTGTAGTCTCATCACTCTAGATACCCTCATGTTCTCTGCTCTCTCTGGATGACCTTCTGTCCACTCCTCTCTCTGAATGCCCTTTGGTCTTCTCCTCTCTTTGGTTTCCCTTCTGTTCTCCTCTCTCTGGATGCTCTTCTGTGCTCACCTCTCTCTGGATGTCCTTCTGTCCTCTCCTCTCACTGGATGCCCTTCTGTCGTCTCCTCTCTCTGTATGCCCTTCTGTTTTTTCCTCTATCTGGATCCCTTTTGTCCTCTAATCTCTCTGGTTGCCTTTCTGTTCTATTCTCTCTATGGAAGCTCTCCTGTACTCTCATCACTCTGGATGCCCTTCTGTTCTCTCCTCTCTATGGATGACCTTCTGTCTTCTCCTCTCTCTGAATGCCCTTCCGTCTTCTCTCTCTGGAGGAACTTCTTTCCTCTCCTATCTCCAGATGCCCTTCTAGTCTCTCCTGTCTACGGATGCCCTTATGTCTTCTACTCTTTTTAGATGCCCTTGTGTTCTCTGCTCTCTCTAGGTGCCCTTCTTTCTTCTCCCCTCTGTGAATGTGCTTCTGTTCACTTTCTTCCTGGTTGCTTTTGCGTCCTCTCCCCTCTCCGGATGCCCTTCTGTACATCCCTCTCTCTGGGTGCCCTTCTTTTCTCTGTTCTCTCTGGATTCCCTTCTGTTCTTTTCTCTCTCTGGATGCCCTTCTTTTGTCTCCTATCTCTGGATTCCCTTTTTGTCTTCTCCTCTCTCTGGATGCCGTTCTCTTTTCTCCTCTCCCTAGATGCCCTTCTGTCCTCCATTCTCTCTTTATGTGCTTCTGTTCTCTCGTCTCTTTGGATGCCCTTCTGTGCACTCCTTTCTTTGGATGCCTTTCTGTCTTCTCCTCTCTCTGGATGCCTGGCACTTTTCTCCTCACTCTGGATAGCCTTCTCTCTTCTCCTCTCTCTGCATGCCCTTCAGTCCTCTTCTCTCTTAGTATGTCCTTCAGTCTTCTGCTCTGTCTGGATTGGCTTCTGTTCTCTCCTCTTCTGGATTCTCTTCTGGTCTATCATCTCTCTGGATGCCCTTCTGTTCTGTTTTTTCTCTGAATGCAATTCTGTCTTCTCTCTCTGGAAGCCCCTCTGTTCTCTCCTATGTCTGGATGCCCTTCTGTCTTCCCTCTGAATGCCCTTCTGTACTCTCCTCTCTTTGGATGCCCTTCTGTTTTCTCCTCTCACAGGATGCCCTTCTGTTCTCTCCTCTCTCTAGATTCTCTTCTATCCTCTCATCTCTCTGGATGCCCCTCTGTTCTTTACTCTCTCTGAATGATCTTCATTTCTCTCATCTCTCTTGATGCCCTTCTGTTCTCTCCTCTCTGTTGATGATCTTCTGTTTTCTCATCTCTCTAATTGGCCTTTTGTCCTCTACTCTCTGGATGCTCTTCTGTACTCTCATCTCTCTTGATGCCCTTGTGTCCTCTCTTTTCTCTGAATGTCCTTCTTTCCTCTCTTCTCTTTTGATGCCCTTCTGTCCTCTCCTCTCTCTCTGAATTCCCTACTGTCCTCTCCTCTCTCGGGATTTCCTTCTGTCCTCTCATATCTCTGGTTTCCTTTCTGTTCTCTTCTCTCTCTAGATTCTCTTCTGTCCTCTCCTCTCTCTGGATGCCCTTCTGTCCTCTCCTCTCTTTGGATGCACTTATGTTTTCTCCTCTCTCTCGATGCTCTTCTGTTCTTCCCAATCTGTGGATGCCCTTCTGACCTCTCCTCTCTCTACATGCCTTTCTGTTCTCTCCTCTCTCTGGATGCACTTGTGTCCTTTTTTCTCTTTTTACGCCCCTCTGTTCTCTACTCTGTCTGGATTCCCTTCTGTCCTCTCATCTCTCTGGATGGCCTTCTGTCTTCCCGTCTCTCTGGATGACCTGCTGATCTCTCCTCTCATCGGATGCTCTTCTCTCTTCTCTCCTTTCACTGGATGATGTTCTGTCCTCTTCTCTCTCTGGATGCCCTTCTGTCTTTTTGTCAGTATGGATGACCTTCTTTTGTCTCCTCTTTCTCTGGATGACCTTCTGTCTCATCATCTCTCTCGATGCCCTTCTGTTCTATTCTCTCTCTAGATTCTATTCTGTACTCTAATCCCTCTGGATGGCCTTCTGTTACCTTCTCTCTCTTGATGATCTTCTCTTGGCTCATCTCTGTGGATGCCCTTCAGTTCTCTCTTCTCTCTGGAAGATCTTCGGTTCTCTCATATCTCTGGATGCCCTTGTGTCCTCTCCTATCTCTGGATGCTCTTCTGTTCTCTCATCTTTCTGGATGCCCTTCTGTCTTCTCCTCTCTCTACAGGCCTTTCTGTTCTCTCCTCTCTCTGGATGCCCTTCTGTTCTCTTCTCCCTCTGGATACCCTTCTTTCCTCTCTTGTCACTGGATGCCCTTCTGTCTCTCCTCTCTCTGGATGCGCTTCTGTTCTCTCCTCTATCCGGATGCCCTTCTGTTTTCTCCACACTCTGGAGGCTCTTCTGTTCTCTCCTCTATCTGGATGCCGTTCTATTTTCTCCACTCTCTGGATGCCCTTCTGTTCTCTCCTCTCTATGTAGGACCTTCTGTCCTCTCATCTCTCTGGATGCCCTTCGGATTTCTCCTTTCTCTGGATGCCCTTCTGTTCTCTCCTCTCGCTGGATGTTCTTCTGTTTACTCCTCTTTCTGGATGCCCTTCTCTCTTCTTCTCCCTCTAGATTCCCTTCTTTCCTCTACTCTTTCTGTACGCCCTTCTGTCTTCCCTTGTCTTAGATTGCCTTTCTGTTCTCTCCTCTCTCCGGATTTTCTTCTGTCCTCTCCTCTTTCTGTATGCCCTTCTGTCTTCTTTTTTCTTTGGATGCTCTTCTGTTCTCTTCTCTCTCTTGATGCTCTTTTCTCCTATCCTCTCTTCGGATACCCTTCTGTTCTCTCCTCTCTGTTTATGCCTTTCTGTTCTCTCCTCTATCTGGATGCCCTTGTGTCCTCTTCTCTCTCTGAATAATCTTCTGTTCTCTCATCTCTCTGGATGCCCTTGTGTCCTCTCCTCTTTCTGGATGCCCTTCTATCTTGTCTTCTCTATGGATGCCCTTTTGTCCTCTCCTCTCTCTGGATGGCCTTCTGTATTTTCATCACTCTGGATGACCGTCTGTTGTCTCCTCCCTCTGGATGTCCTTCTGTTCTCTCCTCTTTCCTGATGCCCTTTTGTCTTCTCCTCTCTCTGGATGTCCTTCTGTTCTTTCCTCTCTCTAGATGCCATTCTGTCCTCTTCTCTCTCTTGATGCCTTTCTGTCTTCTCATCTCTCTGGATGCCCATCTGTTCTCTCCTCTCTATGTAGGCCCTCTGTCCTCTCCTCTCTCTGGATGCCCTTCGGACTTCTCCTTTTTCTAGATGCCCTTCTGTTCTCTCTTCTCACAGGATGGCCTTCTGTTTTCTTCTCTCTCTGGATGCCCTCTGTCCTCTTCTATCTCTGGATTCCCTTCTTTCCTCTACTCTCTCTGGATGCCCTTCTCTCTTCTCTTCTCACTGGATGCCCTTCTGTTCTCTCCTCTCTCCAGATTTTCTTCTGTCCTCTACTCTCTCTCTATGCCCTTCTGTCGTCTTTTTTCTTTGAATGCCCTTCTGTTCTCTTCTCTCTATGGATGCCCTTTTCTCCAATCCTCTCTTCAGATACCCTTCTGTTCTCTCCTCTCTCTCTATGCCTTTCTGTTCTTTCCTCTATCTGGATGCCCTTGTATCCTCTTCTCTCTCTGGATGCCCTTCTGTCCTCTCTTCTCTCTGGATGCTTTTCTCTCTTCTCCTCTCCTTTCTCTGGATGCCCTTCTGTCTTTTTGTCTGTTTTGATGAACGTCTGTTGTCTCCTCTCTCTGGATTACCTTCCCTTCTCTCCTCTAACCAGATGCCTTCTGTCTTCTCCTCTCTCTGGAGGCCCTTCTGTCGTCTCCTTTTTCTGGATGCCCTTCTGTCTCATCCACACTCGCTATGCCCTTCTGCTCTCTCGATTCTCTCCATGCCCTCCTCACTCTGGATATCCTTCTGTCTTCTCCTCTCTCTAGATGCCCTTCTTTTCTCTCCCCTAACTGGATGCCATTCTGTCCTCTCCTCTCTCTGAATGCCCTTCTGTCTTCTCCTCTTTCCAGATGTGCTTTGGTCCTCATCTCTCTCTGGATGTCGTTCATTCTTCTTCTCTCTCTGGATGGGCTTCTGTTCTCTCCTCTTTCTGAATTCTCTCCTATACTCTCATCTCTCTGGATGCCCTAATGCTCTCTCCTCTCTCTGAATGCCCTTCTGTCTTCTCTCTTTGGCTTCACTTCTGTTCTCCTCTCCGGATGCCTTTCTGTCCTATCCTCTCTCTGGATGCCCTTCTGTCCTCTCCTCTCTCTGGATGCCCTTCTGTCCTCTCCTCTCTCGGGATGCCCTTCTGTCTTCTCCTCTCTTGGGATGCACCTCTGTTCTCCTCTCCAGATGCCTTTCTGTCCTATCCTCTCTCTGGATGCCCTTCTGTCCTCTCCTCTCTCTGGATGCCCTTCTGTCCTCTATTCTCTGGATGCCTTTCAGTTCTCTCCTCTCTCCGGATACCCTTCTGTTCTCTTCTTGCTCTGGTTGCCCTTCTTTCCTCTCCTATATTTGGATGTTCATTTGTTTTCTCCTCTCTTTCAAGGCTCTTATGTTCTAAACTCTCTGTAGATGCCATTCTGTCCTCTCTTCTATCTGCGTGCCATTCTGTTATTTCTTCTCAACCGATGCCCTTCTGTCTTCTTTTTTTTTTCTGGATGCCCTTGTATTCTCTGATCTCTCTAGGTGCCCTTCTGTTCTCTCCTCTCTCTGGATGCCCTTCTGTTCACTTTTCTCCCTGGATGCTCTTGTCTTCTCTCTCTGTATGCACTTCTTTATTCTCCTCTCTCTGGATGTCCTTCTGTCTTCTCCTCTCTCTGGATGCCCTTTCAATCTCTCCTCACTCTGGACGCCTTTTATCCTTTCCTCTGTGGATGCCCTTGTGTCTTCTCCTCTCTCTGGAAGCCCTTCTGTTCTCTCCTCTCTCCAGATGTCTTTCTTTCCTCTCCTCTCTCTGGATGCCCTTCTGGCTTCTCCTCTTTTTGGATGTCCTTCTGTTCTCTTCTCTCTGGATGCCCGTCAATGCTCACCTCTCTCTGGATGCCCTTTTGTCTTCTCTCTCTGGATGCAGTTCCCTTCTTTCCTCTCTCTGGATGCCCTTCTTTCTCTCCTCTCTCTGGATGTCCTTCTGTCCTCTCCTCTCTCTGGATGGCCTTCTGTCCTCTCCTCTCTCCGGATGCCCTTCTGTCCTCTACTCTCTCTGGATCCCTTCTGTCCTCTAATCTCTCTGGTTGCCTTTCTGTTCTCTGCTCTCTCTGGATGACTTTCTGTCTACTCCTCTCTCTGAATGCCCTTCAGGATTCTCCTCTCTTTGGATGCCCTTTTGTTCTCTTCTCTCTGGATGCCCTTCTGTGCTCACCTTTCCCTGGATGTCCTTCTGTCTTATCCTCTCTCTGGATACACTTCTGGTCTCTCTCCTCTCTGGGAGCCCTTTTGTCCTCTCGTCTCTCTGGATGCCCTTCTGTCCTCTCCTCGCTGTGGATGCCCTTCTGTCCTCTCCTCTCTCTGGATTCCATCTGTCCTCTAATCTCTTTGGTTGCCTTTCTGTTCTCTTCTCTCTATGGATGCTCTCCTGAACTCTCATCACTCTGGATGCCTTTCTTTTCTCTCCTCTCTCTGGATTCGCATTTGTCGTCTACTCTCTCTGAATGCCCTCCTGTTTTCCCCCCTCTCTGGATTCACTTTTGTTCTCTCCTCTATACAGATGCCTTTCTGTCTTCTCTTCCCCCTGGATGGCCTTCTGTTCTCTTTTCTGTGGATACTCTTCTGTTTGCCCTATCTCTGGATGCCCTTCTATCTTCTCCTCTTTCTGGATGCCCTTCTTTTCTCTGCTTTCTCTAGATGCCTTTCTGTCCTCTCCTCTCTCTGGATGCCCTTCTGTTCTCTTTTCTCCCTGGATGCCCTTCTGTCCTCTCTTCTCTCTGGATACCAGTGAGTCCTCTTCTCCATCTGCATACTTTCTCTCTTCCCCTCTCTCCGGATGCTCTTCCGTTCTCTCCTCTCTCTGGAAGTCCTTCAGTTTTCTCCTCTTTCTGGATGTCCTTCAATTATCTCCTCATCCTGGATACCCTTCTATCTTCTCCTTTCTCTATATGCCCTTATTTGATCTTCTTTCTCTAAATGTCCTTTAGTCTTCTGCTCTCTCTGGATGCCCTTTTCTTCTCTCCTCTTTCTGGATTCTCTTCTGTTCTCTCTTCTCTCTGGCTGCCCTTCTGTTCTCAACACTCTCTGGATGCCCATCTGTCCTCTCCTCTCCCCGGATGCCCTCTGCGTTCTCCTCAAGCTGGATGCCCTTCTATTCTCTCATGTCCAGTATGCCCTTCTGTCTTCTGCTCTTTCTGGATTCTTTACTGTTATCTTCTCTATATATGCGCTTCTGTTCTTTCCCCTTTCTGGATGCCCTTCTCTCCTCTCCTCTCTATGGATGCCTTTCTGTCTTCTACTTTCTTGGGATGCCCTTCTGTTCTCTCCTCTATCAGTATGACATTCTGTCCTCTTTTTCTTGATGCCATTCTGTCTTCTCCACTCTCTGGATGCCCATCTGTTCTCTCTTTTCTCTGGATGCCCTCCTTTCTTCTCCTCTCTCTGAAAGCCTTTCTGTTCTCTCCTTTCTTTGGATTCCCTTCTGTCTTCTCCTCTCTCTGAATGCCCTTCTGCTGTCTCCTCTCTCTGCATGCCCTTCTGTTCTCTCCTCTCTCTGCATGCCCTTCTGTCCTCTCCTCTTTCCTGATGCCCTTCTGCTCTCTCATCTCTCTGGATGCCCACCTGTCCTTTCCTCTCCCTGTATAGGCTTCTGTCTTCTCCTCTCTCTGGATGCCCTTCTGCTTTCTCCTCTCTCTGAATGCCCTCCTGTCTTCCCCTCTGTCGGGATTCACTTCTGTTCTCTCCTTTCTCTGGATGCCCTTCTGTCCTCTCCTCTCTCTGGATGCCCTTCTGTTCTCTCCTCTCTCTAGATGCCCTTCTGTTCTCTCTTCTCTCTGGATGACCTTCTGTTCTCTCCAAACTCTGGATGCCCTTCTGTCCTCTCCTCTCTCTGGATGCCCTTCTGTCCTCTCCTCTCTGGATGCCTTTCAGTTCTCTCCTCTCTCTGGATATCCTTCTGTTCTCTCCTCTCTCTGGATGTCCTTCTTTCCTCTCCTATATTTGGATGCTCATTTGTTCTCTCTTCTCTCTTGAGGCTCTTCTGTTCTACCTTCTCTGTAGATGCCATTCTGTCCTCTCTTCTATCTGGGTGCCATTCTGTTCTCTCCTCTCAACCGATGCCCTTCTTTCTTCTCCTCTTTCTAGATGCCTTTGTATTCGCTGATCTCTCTAGGTGCCCTTCTGTTCTCTCCTCTCTCTGGATGCCCTTCTGTTTACTTCTCTCCCTGGATCCTCTTCTGTTCTCTCCTCTCTCTGTATGCACTTCTTTACTCTCCTCTATCTGGATGTCCTTCTGTCTTCTACTCTCTCTGGATTCCCTTCCATTCTCTCCTCACTCTGGACACCTTTTTTCCTTTCCTCTCTGGATACCCTTGTGTCTTCTCCTCTCTCTGGATGCCCTTCTGTTCTCCACTTTCTCCAGATGCCTTTCTTTCCTCTCCTCTCTCTGAATGCCCTTCTGTCTTCTCCTCTTTTTGGATGCCCTTCTGTTTTCTTCTGTCTGGATGCCCTTCTGGGCTCACCTCTCTCTGGATGCCCTTCTGTCTTTGTTTCTCTCTGGATGCACTTCTCTTCTCTCCTCTCTCTGGATGCCCTTCTGTCCTCTCTTCATTCTGGATGTTCTTCTGTCCTCTCCTCTTTCTGGATCCCTTCTGTCCGCTAATCTCTCTGGTTGCCTTTCTGTTCTCTGCTCTCTCTGGATGCCCTTCTGTTCACTCCTCTCTCTGAATGCCCTTCAGGATTCTCCTCTTTTGGATGTCCTTCTGTTCTCACCTCTCTCTGGATGCACTTCTGGTCTCTCCTCTCTCTGGATACCCTTCTGTCCCCTCTTCTCTCTGGATGCCCTTCGGTCCTCTCGTCTCTCTGGATGCCCTTCTGTCCTCTCCTCTCTCTGGATCCCTTCTGTCCTCTCCTCTCTCTGGATCCCTTCTGTCCTCTAATCTCTCTGGTTGCCTTTCTGTTCTCTTTTCTCTGTAGATGCTCTCCTGTACTCTGATTACTCTGGATGCCCTTCTGTTCTCTCCTCTCGGTGGATTCCCTTTTGTCTTCTCCTCTCTCTGAATGCCCGCCTGTCTTCCCCTCTCTCTGGATTCACTTCTGTTCTCTCCTCTATACAGATGCCCTTCTTTCTTCTCCTCCACCTGGATGGCCTTCTGTTTTCTTTTCTGTGGATGCCCTTCTCTCTTCCCTATTTCTGGATGCCCTTATATCTTCTCCTCTTTATGCATGCCCTTCTTTTCTCTGCTTTCTTTAGATGCCCTTCTGTCCTCTCCTCTGTCTGGATGCCCTTTTGTTCTCTTTTCTCCCTGGATTCTTTTCTGCCCTTTCCTGTCTCTGGATGCCCATCTGTCCTCTTCTCCATCTTGATGCCTTATCTCTTCCTTATCTGATGCTCTTCTGTTCTCTGCTCCATCTGGAAGCCCTTCTGTTTTCTCCTCTTTCTGGATGCCCTTCAATTCTCTCCTCATCCTGGATACCCTTCTGTCTTCTCCTCTCTCTATATGCCCTTATTTCCTGTTCTTTCTCTAAATGTCCTTTAGTCTTCTGCTCGCTCTGGATGCCCTTCTCTTCTCTACTCTTTCTGGATTCTCTTCTGTTCTCTCTTCTCTCTGCATGCCCGTCTGTTCTCAACTCTCTCGGGGTGCCCTTCTGTCCTCTCCTCTCCTTGGATGCCCTTCTGCGTTCTCCTCCCCCTGGATGCCCTTCTATCCTCTCATCTCCAGTATGCCCCTCTGTCTTCTCCTCTTTCTGGATTCTCTACTGTTATCTTCTCTCTATAGGTCCTTCTGTTCCTTCCCCTCTCCGGATGCCCTTCTTTTCTCTCCTCCCTATGGATGCCCTTCTGTTTTCTACTCTCTTGGGATGCCCCTCTGTCTCTCCTCTATTAGTATGACATTCTGTCCTCCTTTTCTTGATGCCCTTCTGTCTTCTCCACACTCTGGATGCCCATCTGTTCTCTCTTCTCTCCAGATGCCCTTCTTCTTCTTCTCTCACTGAATGACCTTCTGTTCTCTCCTGTCTTTGGATTCCCTTCTGTCTTCTCCTCTCTCTGAATGCCCCTCTGCTCTCTCCTCTTTCTGAATGCCCTTCTGTTCTCTCCTCTGTCTGCATGCCCTTCTGTCCTCTCCTCTTTCTGGATGCCCTTCTGCTCTCTCATCTCTCTGGATGCCCTTCTGCTTTCTCTTCTCTCTGAATGCCCTTCTGTCTTCCCCTCTTTCTGGATTCACTTCTGTTCTCTCCTTTCTCTTGATTCCCTTCTGTTCTCTTCTCTCTCTGGATGCCCTTCTGTTCTCTACTTCTCTAGATGCCTTTCTGTTCTCTCCTCTCTCTGGATGCCCTTCTGTTCTCTCCACACTCTGGATGCCCTTCTGTCCTCTCCTCTCTCTGGATGCCATTCTGTTCTCTCCTCTCCCTGGATGCTCTTCTGTTCTCTTTTATTTCCAGATGCCCTTTTGTCCTCTCCTCTCTCTAGATGCCCTTCTGACTTTTCCTCTCTTCATCAGACCTTCTGTTCTCTCCTCTCTTTGGATACATTTCTGTCTTCTTGTTCTCTGGATTCCCTTCTGTTCTCTCCTCTTTCTGGATGCGCTTCTGTTCTCTCATCTCTCCAGGTGCCCGTCTGTCTTCTTCTCTCTCTGGACGCCCTTCTGTTCTCTCCTCTCTTTGGATTCCCTTCAGTCTTCTCCTCTCTCTGGATGCCCTTCTGCTCTCTCCTCTCTCTGAATGCCCTTCTGTACACTCCTCACTCTCGATGCCTTCTGTTCTCTCTTTTTTTCTAGATGTCCTTGTATTCTCTCCTCATTCCGGATGCCCTTCAGCCTTCTCCTCTTTCTGGATGCCCTTCTGTTCACTTCTCTCCCTGGATGTCCATCTGTCCTCTGTCCTCTCTGGATACCATTCTGTCCACTTCGCTCTCTGGATGCCCTTCTTTTCTCTCTTATCTCTGGATTCCCTTTTTGTCTTCGCCTCTCTCTCGATGCCCTTCTCATCTCTCCTCTCTCTAGATGCCCTTCTGTCCTCTATTCTCTATTTATGCCCTTCTGTTCTCTCATCTCTTTAGATACCCTTCTGTGCTCTCCTTTCTCTGGATGGACTTCTGTCCTCTCCTATCTCTGGATGCCCTTCTGTCTTCTCCTCTCCCGGGATCCCCTTCTGTCTTCTCCTCTCTCTGGATGCCCTTCTGTCCTCTCGTCTCTCTGGATGCCTCTCAGGTCCCTCCTATCTCCGGATACTCTTCTGTTCTCTCCTCTCTCTGGATGCCATTCTCTCTTCTCCTCTATTTAGATGCTCATTTGTTCTCTTCTCTCTCTCGATGCTCTTCTGTTCTACACTTTCTGTAGATGACATTCTGTCCTCTCTTCTATCTGGGTGCCATTCTGTTCTCTCCTATCAACCGATGCCCTTCTGTCTTCTCTTCTTTCTGGATGCCCTTGTATATTCTGATCTCTCTAGGTACCCTTCTATCCTCTCCTCTCTCTGGATGCCCTTCTTTTCTCTTCTCTCCCTGGATGCCCTTCTGTTCTCTCCTATCTCTGGATGCACTTCTCTTCTCTTCTTTCTGTGGATGCACTTCTGGCCTCCCTCTCTCTGGATGCCCTGATGTCCTCTCCTCTCTATGGATGCCTTTCTGTTTACTTCTCTCCCTGGATGCCCTTCTGTCTTCTCCTCTCTCTGGATGCCCTTCTGTTCTCTCTTCTTTCCGGATGCCTTCCTTTCCTCTCCTCTCTCTGGATGCCCTTCTGTTCTCTCCTCTCTCTGGATGCCCTTCCGTTCTCTCCTCTCTCTTGATTCCTTTCTGTCTTCTCCTCTTTTTGGATGCACTTCTGTTCTCTCCTCTCTCTGGATGCCCTTCTGTCCTCTCCTCTCTCTGGATGCCCTTCAGTATTCTCCTCTCTCTGGATGCCCTTCTGTTCTCTCCTCACTCTGGATGCCTTCTGTCCTCTCCTCTCTCTGAATGCCTTTCTGTCCTCTCGTCTCTCTGGATGCCCTTCTGTCCTCTCTGCTCTCTAGGTGCTCTTCTGTCCTCTCCACTATCTGTATGCCCTTCTGTTCACTTTCTCCATGGATGTCCTTCTGTCCTCTTCCCTCTATGGATGCCCTTCTGTCCTCTACTCTCTCTGGATGCCCTTCTTTTCCCTCTTCTCTCTCGATTCCCTTCTGTCCTTTTCTCTCTCTGACTGCCCTTCTTTTCTCTCCTATATCTGGATTCTTTTTTGTCTTCTCCTCTCTCTGGATGCCCTTACTTTCTCTCCTCTCTCAAGAAACCCTTCTGTCCTCTATTCTCTCTGTATGCCCTTCTGTTCTCTCGTCTCTCTGGATGCCTGTGTATTCTCTCCTCTCTCTAGATGCCCTTCTGTCTTCTCCTCTGTCTGGATGATTTTCTGTTCTCTCCTCTCTCTGGATACCTTTTGTATTCTCCTCTCTCTGGATGCCCTTCTCTCCTCTCCTCTCTCTGGATGGCCTTCTGTCGTCTACTCTCTCTGGATGGCCTTCTGTCGTCTACTCTCTCTGGATGCCCTTCTGTCTTCTGCTCTCTCCCTATGCCCTTCTGTTCTCTTCTCCCTCTGAATGCCCTTGTGTCCACTTCTATCTCTGTATGGCCTTCTGTCCTCTCTTCTCTCTGGATGCCCTTCTGTCTTCTCCTTTCTCTGGATCCCCTTCTGTTCTCTCCTCCCTCTAGATTCTCTTCTGTCCTCTCATCTCACTTGATGCCCTTCTGTTCTCTTCTCTCTCTGGATTATCTTCTGTTCTCTCATCTCTCTGGATGCCCTTGTGTCCTTTCCTCTTTCTGGATGCCCTTCTGTTCTCTTCTCTCTCTGGATGCCCTTGTGTCATCTCCTCTCTCTGGATGCCCTTCTGTTCGCTTCTCTCTCTGGATGCCCTGTGTCCTATCCTCTCTCTAGATGACCATATGGCTTCTCTTCTCTATGGATGCCCTTCTGTCCTCTCTTCTCTTTGGATGCCCTTCTGTTTTCTTCTCTCTTCCGATACTCTTCTGTACTTTCCTCTCTGTGGATGCCCTTCTGTATTCTCCTCTTGCTGGATGTCCTTCTACTGTCTCCTTTCTCTGGATGCCCTTCTGTCCTCTCCTCTTTTTGATGCCCTTCTGTTCTCTCCGCTTTCTGGAAGCCCTTCTGTTCTCTCCTCTCTCTCGATTCTCTTCAATCCTCTCTTCTCTCTGGATGCCCTACTGTATTTTCTTCTCTATGGATGCCCTTCTGTCCTCTACTCTCTTTGGATTCCCTTCTGATTTCTCCTCTCTTCCGATGCTCTTCTGTTCTATCCTCTCTGTGAATGCCGTTCTGTATTCTCCGCTCTCTGGATTTTTTTCTTTTGTCTCCTTTCTCTGGAAGCCCTCCTGTCCTCTCCTCTTTCAGGATGCCTTCTGCCTTCTCCTCACTCTGGATGGCTTTCTGTTGTATCCTCTCTCTGGATGCCTTTCTGTCCTCTCCTTTTTTTGGATGTTCTTCGGCTCTCTCCTCTCTCTGGATGCCCATATGTCCTCTCCTCTGAATGCCCCTCTGTCTTCTCCTCCCTTTGGATGCCTTTCTGTTCTCTCATCTCTCTCGATTCCCTCTTTGTCTTCTCCTCTCTCTGGATGCCCTTCTGTTCTCTCCTTTGTCTAGATGCCCTTCTGTCCTCTATTCTTTCTGGATGCCCTCTGTTCTCTCGTTTCTCCAGATACCCTTCTGTCCTCTCAACTCTCTCGATTCCCTTCAATCCTCTCTTTTCTCTGGATGCCCTTCTGTCTTCTCATTTCTCCCGATGCCCTTCTGTACTCTCCTCTCTACCAATGCCCTCCTGTCCTCTCCTGTTTTTGGATGCCCTTGTGTTCTCTGCTCTCTCTAGATGCCCTTCTGTCCCCTCCTCTCTGGATGCCCTTCTGTTTACTTCTCTCCCTGGATGCCCTTCTTTTCTCTCCCCTCTTTGGATGCCCTTCTGTCTTCGCCTCTCTCTGGATGTCTTTCTGTCTTTTCCTCTCTCCACATGCCCTTTTGTTCTCTCCTCTCTGTGGTTTCACGTCTGTCTTCTCCTCTCTCTGGATACCCTTTTGTTCTCTCCTTTTTCTAGATGCCCTTCGGTTCTCTCCTCTCTCCGGATGCCCTTCTGTCTTCTCCTCTCTCTGGATGCCGTTCTGTTCACTCCTCTCTCCGGAGGCCCTTCTGTCTTTTCCTCTCTTTGGATGCCCTTGTGTCCTCATGTCTCCCTGGATGCCCTATTGTTCTCTCCTCACTCTAAATTCCCTTTCTATCTTCTCCTCTCTCTGGATGCACTGCTCTACTCTCCTCTCTAAAGATGTCCTTGTGTCTTCTATTCTCTTTGGATATCGTTCTGTTCTCTCATCTCTCTGGATTCCCTTTTGTGCTGCCTCTCTCTGGATGCCCTTCTGTCCTCTCCTCTCTCTGGATGCCCTTCTGTCTTCTCCTCTCTCCCTATGCCCTTTTGTTCTCTCGATTCTCTCAAGGCCCTTCAGTCTTCTACACTCTCTGGATGCCCAAGAATTTTCTCCTTACTCTGGATATCCTTCTTTTTCTCCTCTCAATGGATACCCTTGTGGTCTCTCCTCTCTGTGTAAGCCCTTCTGTTCTCTCCTCTATCTGGAAGCCCTTTTGTCCTCTTCTGTCTCTGGATGCCGTTTCTGTCCTCTCTTCTCTTGGGATGCCCTTCTGTTCTCTCCTCTCTCTGGATGCCCTTCTGTCCTCTCCTCTCTCTGGATGCCCTACTGTCCTCTTCTCTCTCTGGATTTCCTTCTGTCCTCTCATATCTCTGGTTTCCTTTCTGTCTCATTTCTCTCTAAATTCTCTTCTGTCCTCTAATCTCTCTGGATGCTCTTCTGTATTCTTCTCTCTCTGGAAGCCCTTCTGCCCTCTCCTCTCTCCAGATGCCCTTCTGTTCTCTCCTCTCTCTGGATGCCCTTCTGTCCTCTCCTCTCTTTGGATGCCCTTCTGTTGTCTCCTCTCTCTCGATGCTCTTCTCTTCTTTCCAATCTGTGGATGCCATTCCTTCCTTTTCTCTCTCTGGATGTCCTTCAGTCTTCTGATCTCTCTGGATGGGCTTCTGTTCTCTCCTCTTTCTGGATTCTCTCCTGTCCTCTCATCTCTCTGGATGACCTTTTGTTCTCTCTTCTTTTGGGATGTCCTTCTGTCCTTTCCTCTCTCTGGATGCCATACTGTCCTCTCCTCTCACTGGATTTCCTTCTGTCCTCTCATATCTCTGGTTTACCTTCTGTTCTATTCTCTCTGTATATTCTCTTCTGTCTACTAATCTCTCTGGATTCGCTTCTGTCTTCTCTCTCTGGAAGCCCTTTTGTCCTCTCCTCTCTCCATATGCCCTTCTGTTCTCTCCTCCGTCTAGATTCCCTTCTGTCCTCTCATCTCTCTGGATGTCCTTCTGTCTTCTCCTCTCTCTGAGTGACCTTCTGATCTCTCCTCTCTCCGGATGCTCCTCTGTCTTCTCTTCACTCAGGATGCCCTTCTCTCTTCTCATCTCTATGGATGCACTTCTGTTTTCACATATCTGTGGATGCCCTTCTGTCTTCTCCTCTCTCTGGATGGCCTTCTGTTCTCTCCTCTCATTGGATGCCCTTCTGTCTTCTCCTTTCTCTGAATGCCCTTCTGTATTCTCTGCTCTCTGGATACCGTTCTATTATCTACTCTCTCTGGTTGCACTTCTGTCTTCTCTGCTCTCTTCATGCCCGTCTGTTCTCTCCTCTCTGTGCATGCCCTTCTGAACTCTCCTTTCCATGGATGCCCTTCTGTCCTCTCCTCTCTCTGGATGCCCTTCTGTCCTCACCTCTCTCTGGATGCCCTACTGTTCTCTCCTCTCTCTGAATTCACTTTTTGTCTTCTCCTCTCTCTGGATGCGCTGCTCTTCTCTCCTCTCTCAAGATGCCCTTGTATCCTCTATTCTCTATGGATATCCTTCTGTACTCTCGTCACTCTGGATTCCCTTTTGTGCTCTCCTCTCTCTGGATGCCCTTCTGTCCTCTCCTCTCTCTGGATGCCCTTCTGTCTTTTCCTCTCTCCCTATGGCCTTCTGTTCTCTTGATTATCTTGATGAACTTCAGTCTTCTACTCTCTCTGGATGCCCGACAATTTCCTCTTTACTATGGATATCCTTCTGTCTTCTCCTCTCTCTGGATGCCCTTCTGTTCTCTTCTCTCTCTGGATAATCTTCTGTTCTCTCATGTCTTGATGTCCTTGAGTCCTCTCCTCTCTCTGGATGCCCTTCTGTCTTCTCCTTTCTCTGTATGCCCTTCTGTCCTCTCGTCTCTTTTTATGCCCTTCTGTTTTCTCCTCTCATCCTATGTTCTTCTATTCTCTCCTCTCTCTGGATGCCCTTCTGTATTCTCCTGTCTCAGTATGCCCTTCTTTACTCTCCTCTCTCTGGATGCCCTTCTGTCTTCTCTCTCTCGATGCCCTTCTGTTCTCTCCTCTCTCCAGATGCCCTTTTGTCCTCTCCTCTCTCTGGATGCCCTACTGTCCTCTCCTCTCTCTGTATTTCCTTCTGTCCTCTCATATCTCTGGTTTCCCTTCTGTTCTCTTCTCTCTCTAGATTCTCTTCTGTCCTCTAATTGCTCTGGATGTCCTTCTGTCTTCTTCTCTCTCTGGAAGCCCTTCTGTCCTCTCCTCTTTCTGGATGCCCTGCTCCTCTCACTTCTCTCTGGATGCCCTTCTGACCTCTCCTCTCTCTGTATGCTTTTCTGTATTCTCCTCTCCATTGATGCCCTTCTGTATTCTCCTCCCTCTGGATACCCTTCTGTTCTTTTTTCTGTAGATGCCCTTCTGTTCTCTCCTCTCTCTGAATGCCTTTCTGTTTTCTCCTCTCTCTGGATTCACTTCTGTTCTCTCCTCTCTCTGAATGCCCTTCTGTACTCTCCTGTCTTTAGTTGCCCTTCTGTTCTCTCCTCTATCTAGATGGCCTTCTGTCTTCTCCTCCCACTGGATACCCTTCTCTTCTCTTTTCTGTGGATGCCCTTCTGTCCTCCCCTATCTCTGGATGCTCTTCTCTCTTCTCTTTGTGGATGCTCTTCTGTGCTCTGCTCTCTCTAGATGCCCTTTTGTCCTCTCCTCTTTCTGTATGCCTTTCTGTTCTTTTCTCTCCCTGGATGCCCTTCTGTCCTCCCTTCTCTCTGGATGCCGGTCTGTCCACTTCTTCATGTGGATGCCTTCTTTCTTCTCCTCATTCTGGATGCCCTTCTGTTCTCTCCTCTCTCAGGAAGCCCTTCTGTCTTCTCCTCTTTCTGGATGCCCTTCAATTCACTCCTCATCCTGGATATCCTTCTGTCTTCTCCTCTCTCTGGATGCCCTTCTGCTTTCTTTTCTCTCTGGATGCCCTTTTATTCTCTCCTCTCCTGGATGCCCTTCTGCCTTCTCCTCTCGCTGGATTCTGTTCTATTCTCTCCTCTCCTGGATGCCCTTTTGTTCTCTGTTCTTTCTGGATTCTCTACTGCCCTCTTATATCTAGATGCCTTTCTGTTCTTTCCTCTCTCTCTGGATGCCCTTCTGTCCTCTCCTCTCTCTGGATGCCCTTCTGTCCTCTCCTCTTTCTAGATGCCCTTCTGAATTCTCCTCTCTCTGGATACCCTTCTGCTGTCTCCTCTCTCTGAATGCCCTTCTGTCTTCTACTCTCTCTGGATTCACTTCTGTTCCCTCCTCTCTCTAAATGTGCTTCTGTTCTCTTCTCTCTCTTGTTGCCCTTCTGTTCTCTCCTCTATGCAGATGCCCTACTGTCTTCTCCTCCCACTGGATGGCCTTCTGTTCTCTTTTCTGTGCATGCGCTTCTGTCCGTCCTATCTCTGGATGCCCTTAACTCTTCTCCTCTTTCTGGATGCCCTTCTTTTCTCTGCTTTTTCTAGATGCCCTTCTGTCCTCTCCTCTCTCTGTATGCCCTTCTGTTCTCTTTTCTCAATGGATGCCCTTCTGTCCTCTCCTCTCTCTGGATGCCCTTCTGTCCTCTTCTCCATCTGGATACCTTCTCTCTTCCCCTCTTTCTGGATGCTCTTCTGTTCTCTCCTCTCTCTGGAAGCCCTTCAGTATTCTCCTCTTTCTGGATGCCCTTCAATTCTCTCCTAATCCTGGATACCCTTCTGTCTTCACCTCTCTCTATATGCTCTTCTATTCTCTTCTTTTTCTAAATGTCCTTTAGTCTTCTGCTCTCTCTGGATGCCCTTCTGTTCTCTCCTCTTTCTAGATTCTCTTCTGTTCTCTCTTCTCTCTGGATGCCCTTTTCTTCTCAACTCTCTCGGGATGCCCTTCTGTTCTCTCCTCTCTTTGCATTCCCTTCTGTCTTCTCCTCTCTCTGGATGCCCTTCTGTCCTCTCCTCTCCCTGTATGCGCTTTTGTCTTCTCCTCTCTCTGGATGCCCTTCTGCTTTCTCCTCTCTCTGAATGCCATTCTGTCTTCCCATCTCTCTGGATCCACTTCTGTTCTCTCCTCTATCCAGATGCCCTTCTTTCTTCTCCTCCCACTGGATAGTCTTCTGTTCTCTTTTCTGTGGATGCCCTTTTGTATGCACTGTATCTGGATGCCCTTCTATCTTTTCCTCTTTCTGAATGCCCTTCTTTCCTCTGCTTTCTCTAGATGCCGTTCTGTCCTCTCCTCTCTCTGGATGCCTTTCTGTTCTCTTTTCTACCTGGATGCCCTTCTTTCCTCTCTTCTCTCTGGATGCCCGTCTGTCCTCTTCTCCATCTGGATGCCTCCTCTCTCCCCCTCTCTCCGGATGTGCTTCTGTTTTCTCCCTTCTCTGGAAGCCCTTCTGTTTTCTCCACTCTCTGGATGCCCTTCTGTCCTCTCCTCTCTCTGGATGCCCATCTGTTCTCTCCTCTCCCTGGATGCCATTCTGTTCTCTTCTATTTCCAGATGCCATTTTGTCCTCTCCTCTCTCTGGATGCCCTTCTGACATCTCATCTCTTCGCATGCCCTTCTGTTCTCTCCTCTCTTTAGATACACTTCTGTCTTCTTCTCTTGATGCCCTTCTGTTCTCTCCTCTTTCTGGATGTGCTTCTGTTTTCTCCTATCTCCGCATGCCCTTCTGACCTCTCCTCTCCATGGATGCCCTTCTCTTCTCTCCTCTCTCCTGATGCCCTTTTGTTCTCTCCTCTCTCTGGATGCCCATCTGTCCTCTCCTCTCTCTGGATGCCGTTCTTTCTTCTCCTCCGACTGGATGGCCTTCTGTTCTCTTTTCTGTGGATGCCCTTCTGTACGCCCTATATCTGGATGCCCTTCTATCTTCTCCTCTTTCTGGATGCCCTTCTTTTCTCTGCTTTCTCTAGATGTCCTTCTGTACCCTCCACTCTCTGGATGCCTTTCTGTTCTCTTTTCTCCCTGGATGCCCTTCTGTCCTCTCCTCTCTCTGGATGCCCGTCTGTCCTCTTCTCCATCTGGATGCCTTCTCTCTTCCCCTCTCTTCGGATGCTCTTCTGTTCTCTCCTCTCTCTGGAAGCCCTTCTATTTTCTCCTCTTTCTGGATGCCCTTCAATTCTCTCCTCATCCTGGATACCCTTCTGTCATCTCCTCTCTCTATATGCCCTTCTATCCTCTTCTTTCTCTAAATGTCCTTTAGTCTTCTGCTCTCTCTGGATGCCCTTCTCTTCTCTCCGCTTTCTGGATTCTCATCTGTTCTCTTTTCTCTCTGATGCCTTTCTGTTCTCAACTCCCTCGGGATGCCCTTCTGTCCTCTCCTCTCTCTGGATGCCTGTCTGTCCACTTTTCCATCTGGATGCCTTCTCTCTTCCCCTCTCTCCGGATGCTCTTCTGTTCTCTCCTCTCTCTGGAAGCCCTTCTGTTTTCTTCTCTTTCTGGATGCCCTTCAATTCTCTCCTCATCCTGGATACCCTTCTGTCATCTCCTCTCTCTATATGCCCTTCTATCCTCTTCTTTCTCTAAATGTCCTTTAGTCTTCTGCTCTCTCTGGATGCCCTTCTCTTCTCTCCGCTTTCTGGATTCTCATCTGTTCTCTTTTCTCTCTGTGTGCCCTTCTGTTCTCAACTCTCTCGGGATGCCCTTCTGTCCTCTCCTCTCTCTGGATGCCTGTCTGTCCACTTTTCCATCTGGATGCCTTCTCTCTTCCCCTCTCTCTGGATGCTCTTCTGTTTTCTCCTCTCTTTGGAAGCCCTTCTGTTTTCTCCTCTTTCTGGATGCCCTTCAATTCTCTCCTCATCCTGGATACCCTTCTGTCTTCTCCTCTCTCTATATGACCTTCTATCCTCTTCTTTCTCTAAATGTCCTTTAGTATCTGCTCTCTCTCGATGCCCTTCTCTTCTCTCCGCTTTCTGGATTCTCATCTGTTCTCTTTTCTCTCTGGGTGCCCTTCTGTTCTCAACTCCCTCGGGATGCCCTTCTGTCCTCTCCTCGTCCTGGATTCCCTTCTGCATTCTCCTCCAGCTGAATGCCCTTCTATTCTCTCATCTCCAGTATGCCCTTCTGTCTTCTGCTCTTTCTGGATTCTCTACTGTTATCTTTTCTCTATATGGCCTTCTGTTCTTTCCCTTCTCAGGATGCCCTTCTGTCCTCTCCTCTCTATGGATGCCCTTCTGTTTTCTCCTCTCTGGGGATGCCCTTCTGTCCTCTCCTCTCTCTGGATGCCCATCTGTTCTCTCCTCTCCCTGGATGCCATTCTGTTCTCTTCTATTTCCAGATGCCATTTTGTCCTCTCCTCTCTCTGGATGCCCTTCTGACATCTCATCTCTTCGCATGCCCTTCTGTTCTCTCCTATCTTTAGATACACTTCTGTCTTCTTCTTCTCTTGATGCCCTTCTGTTCTCTCCTCTTTCTGGATGTGTTTCTGTTTTCTCCTATCTCCGCATGCCCTTCTGACCTCTCTTCTCCATGGATGCCTCCTCTTCTCTCCTCTCTCCTGATGCCCTTTTGTTCTCTCCTCTCTCTGGATGCCCATCTGTCCTCTCCTCTCTCTGGATGCCGTTCTTTCTTCTCCTCCGACTGGATGGCCTTCTGTTCTCTTTTCTGTGGATGCCCTTCTGTACGCCCTATATCTGGATGCCCTTCTATCTTCTCCTCTTTCTGGATGCCCTTCTTTTCTCTGCTTTCTCTAGATGCCCTTCTGTACCCTCCTCTCTCTGGATGCCTTTCTGTTCTCTTTTCTCCCTGGATGCCCTTCTGTCCTCTCCTCTCTCTGGATGCCTGTCTGTCCTCTTCTCCATCTGGATGCCTTCTCTCTTCCCCTCTCTTCGGATGCTCTTCTGTTCTCTCCTCTCTCTGAAAGCCCTTCTGTTTTCTCCTCTTTCTGGATGCACTTAAATTCTCTCCTCTTCTTGGATACCCTTCTGTCATCTCCTCTCTCTATATGCCCTTCTATCCTCTTCTTTCTCCAAATGTTCTTTAGTATCTGCTTTCTCTGGATGCCCTTCTCTACTCTCCGCTTTCTGGATTCCCATCTGTTCTCTTTTCTCTCTGGATGCCCTTCTGTTCTCAACTCCCTCGGGATGCCCTTCTGTCCTCTCCTCTCTCTGGATGCCTGTCTGTCCGCTTTTCCATCTGGATGCCTTCTCTCTTCCCCTCTCTCCGGATGCTCTTCTGTTTTCTCCTCTCTTTGGAAGCCCTTCTGTTTTCTCCTCTTTCTGGATGCCCTTCAATTCTCTCCTCATCCTGGATACCCTTCTGTCTTCTCCTCTCTCTATATGACCTTCTATCCTCTTCTTTCTCTAAATGACCTTTAGTATCTGCTCTCTCTGGATGCCCTTCTCTTCTCTCTGCTTTCTGGATTCTCATCTGTTCTCTTTTCTCTCTGTGTGCCCTTCTGTTCTCAACTCTCTCGGGATGCCCTTCTGTCCTCTCCTCTCCCCGGATTCCCTTCTACATTCCCCTCCTGCTGGATGCCCTTCTATTCTCTCATCTCCAGTATGCCCTTCTGTCTTCTGCTCTTTCTGGATTCTCTACTGTTCTCTTCTCTCTATATGCCCTTCTGTTTTTCCTCTCTCTGGATGCCCTTCTGTCCTCTCCTCTCTATGGATGCCCTTCTGTTTTCTCCTCTCTTGGGATGCCCTTCTGTTTTCTCCTCTCTTGGGATGCCCTTCTGTCTTCTCCACTCTCTGGATGCCCATATGTTCTCGCTACTCTCTGAATGCCCGTCTTTCTTCTCCTCTCTCTGAATGCCCTTCTGCTCTCTCCTTTTTCTGAATGCCCTTCTGTCCTCTCCTATTTCTGGATGCCCTTCTGCTCTCTCATCTCCCTGGATGCACATCTGTCCTCTCCTCTACCAGTATCCACTTCTGTATTCTCCTCTCTCTGGATGCCCTTCTGCTTTCTCCTCTCTCTGAATGCCCTTCTGTCTTCCCCTCTCACTGGATTCACTTATGTTCTTTTCTTTCTCTGGATGCCCTTCTCTCCTCTCTTCTCTCTGGATGCCCTTCTGTTTTTTCTCTCTCTAGTTGCTCTACTGTTCTCTCCTCTATGCAGATGCCATTCTGTCTTCTCCTCCCCCTGGATGGCCTTCTCTTCTCTTTTCTGTGGATGCCCTTCTGTCCACCCTATCTCTGGATACCCTTATATCTTCTTCTCGCTCTGGATGCCCTTCTTTTCTCTGCTTTCTCTAGATGCCCTCTGTCCTCTCCTCTCTCTGGGTGCCCTGCTGTTCTCTTTTCTTCCTTGATGCCCTTCTGTCCTCTTCTCTCTCTGGATGCCCATCTGTCCTCTTCTCCATCTGGATGCCTTCTCTCTTTTTCTCTTTCTGGATGCTCTTCATTTCTCTCCTCTCTCTGGAAGCCCTTCTGTTTTCTCCTCTTTCTGGATTCCCTTCAATTCTCTCCTCATCCTGGATACCCTTCTGTCTTCTCATCTCTCTATATGCCCTTCTATTCTCTTCTTTCTCTAATTTTCCTTTAGTCTTCTGCTCTCTATGGATACCCTTCTGTTCTCTGCTCTTTCTGGATTCTCTTCTGTTCTCTCTTCTCTCTGGATGCCCTTTTGTTCTCAACTCTCTTGGGATGCCCTTGTGTCCTCTCCTCTCCCTAGATGCCCTTCTGCATTCTCCTCCCACTGGGTGCCCTTCTATTCTCTCATCTTCAGTATGCCCTTCTGTCTTCTGCTCTTTCTGGATTCTCTACTGTTATCTTCTCTCTATATTCCCTTCGGTTCTTTCCTCTCTCCGGATGCCCTTCTGGCCTCTCCTCTCTACGGATGCCCTTCTGTTTCTCCTCTCTTGGGATGCCCTTCTGTTCTCTCCTCTATCAGTATGACATTCTGTCCTCTTTTGCCTGATGCTCTTCTGTCTTCTCCGCTCTCTGGATGCCCATCTGTTCTCTCTTCTCTCTGGATGCCCTTCTTTCTTCTCCTCTCTCTGAATGTCCTTCTGTTCTCTTCTTTCTTTGGATTCCCTTCTGACTTCTCCTCTCTCTGAATGCCCTTCTGTTCTCTCCTCTCTCTGCATGCCCTTCTGTCCTCTCCTATTTCTGGATGCCCTTCTGCTCTCTCTTTTCTCTGAATGCCCATCTGTCCTCTCCTCTCCCTGTTTGCGCTTCTGTCTTCTCATCTCTCTGGATGCCGTTCTGCTCTCTCCTCTCTCTGAAGCCCTTCTGTCCTCTCCCCTCCCTGTATGCGCTTCTGTCTTCTCTTTCTGGATGCCGTTCTGCTCTCTTCTCTCTCTGAATGCCCTTCTGTCTTCCCCTCTCTCTGGATTCACTTCTGTTCTCTCATTTCTCTGGATGCCCTTCTGTCCTCTCCTCTCTCTGGAGTCCCTTCTGTTCTCTCCACTCTCTGGATGCCCTTCTGTCCTCTCTTCTCTCTGGATACCCATCTGTTCTCTCTCTCTTTGCATTCCCTTCTGTCTTCTTTTGCTGGATGCCCTTCTGCTCTCTCCTCTCTGAATGCCCTCTGTCTTCTCTCTCTGGATGCCATTCTGTCCTCTCCTCTCCCTGTATGCGCTTCTGTTTTCTCCTCTCTCTAGATGCCCTTCTTTTCACTTCTCTCCCTGGATGGCCTTCTGTTCTC